>NC_057800.1:565852588-566112215 GCF_018294505.1 Triticum aestivum
GGGCGAGGAGGCGCTGCCTCTGGCCCGGATCAGCGGCGGGAGGGCCGGCCTCGGGCCCGAGTGGGCCTGGGCGGGAGTGGCGGCGGCGGCGGTGCCGTGTCGCGTCACGAGTGGTCGGCGGCGGGGGCGGACATGTCCGTTCGGTGGAGGGGAAACGTCTAGCGGCGTGAGGGGAAGGTTAGGGTAGGGTTTGATCTGGAAATTTCGGGGAAGATGCTATTTTATAGGTAGAGGGAGTTAGGAGAGTCCAAATGAGGTGCGGTTTTCGGCCACGCGATCGTGATCAAACGATCTAGATGATGGAGAAGGCTTAGGTGGGTTTTGGGCCAAATTGTAGGGGTGTTGGGCTGCAACACACACGAGGCCTTTTCGGTCCCTCGGTTAACCGTTGGAGTATCAAACGAAGTCCAAATGATACGGAACTTGACAGGCGGTCTACCGGTAGTAATCCAAGGCCGCTTGGCAAGTCTCGGTCCAATCCGGAAATGGTTAACTCCCGCACACGAAAAGAGGTAGAAAGGGACACCGGACGACATAGGAGCGCCGGATTGCAAAACGGACAACGGGGAAAATGCTCGGATGCATGAGATGAACACGTATGCAAATGCAATGCACATGATGACATGATATGAGAAGCATGACAACGACAACAACACACGGAGACAAAGACCCGAACCCGAGAAATAAAATAACTTAACGCCGGAAACGACAAGAGTTGGATTACAAATTGGGAAAGTTACATCCGGGGTGTTACAGGTAATAATGGGAACCCCTTGATAGTTCGCCTTGAATAAAACTCTTCCAGCAATGCCCAACCTTGGTCTTACCATTTGCCACCTAGCCTTTTCTTTCCCTTGGGTTCTGAAGACTCAAGGGTCATCATTATTTTACCCCCCGGGCCAGTGCTCCTCTGAGTGTTGGTCCAACCTGTCAGCTGCCGGTGGCCACCAGTGGCAACTCTGGGCTGGCCTACCCGTACCTTGGACAATCTGAGTGTGCCCTGAGAAAGAGATATGTGCAGCTCCTATCGGGATTTGTCGGCACATTCGGGCGGTGTTGCTGGATTAGTTTTACCTTGTCGAAATGTCTTGTAAGATCATTACTAGTAGAGCCCTCAAACCCTCAAACCCCTAAAAATAACTGCTTTTTTATAGTTTTCGTTGAAAAAAAGCCGTAGACTAGAACCCCTTAACCCTCAAACCCTCAAATTTTTTTAAAGGTCCAACCCTCAAACCCTCCCCCAATCCTCAAAAGTAAGGGTTGGGGAGCAAAACCTACCCCAACCCTCATTTGGCGGTTATACTCGCGCGGGAGGGAAAAATCCTCCCAACTCCCGCGCCCACGCCCGCGACCGCCGCTGCTAGTCGCCCCCGTCGCCGGTGGCCGCCCCGTCGACCTCCCGTGCGCAACGACAACGTCGTTCATGGGGAATATTCCGTTATAAGGGTTGGGTTTGAGGGTTCTAATCTTTGCCCATGTTTTTCGACCCGTAAAAGTGCACAAAAGGATCATTTTTGGACCCTTAAAACGCTAGTGAGGGTTCGAGGGTTTGAGGGTTCTACTAGTAATGCTCTAACCGGGATTCCGAGTCTGATCGGGTCTTCCCGCTAGAAGGAATATCCTTCGTTGACCGTGAGAGCTTGTCATGGGCTAAGTTGGGACTCCCCTGCAGGGATTTGAACTTTCGAAAGCCGTGCCCGAAGTTATGGGCAGATGGGAATTTGTTAATGTCCGGTTGTAGAAAACCTGAAGTTGATCTTAATTAAAACACATCAACCGCGTGTGTAACCGTGATGGTCTCTTTCCGGCGGAGTCCGGGAAGTGAACACGGTGTTGGAGTTATGTTTGATGTAGGTTGTTCTAGGATCACTTCTTGATCATAGTTTCTCGATTGCGCTTTGCCTTCTCTTCTCGCTCTCATTTGCGTATGTTAGACACCTAATATGCTAGTCGCTTGCTGCAGCTCCACATCATACCTTTACCTTATCCATAAGCTTAAACAGTCTTGATCGCGAGGGTGTGAGATTGCTGAGTCCCCGTGACTCATAGATACTTCCAAAACCAGCTTGCAGGTGTCGAGGTTACCGTGCAGATGACGCAACCAAGCTCAAGGAGGAGCTCGATGAAGATCCTGCCCTTTGTGTTGTTTCGTTCTAGTTGATCAGTAGTGGAGCTCAGTTGGGGTCGATCGGGGATCTGTGTAGCATTTGGGGTAGTCTTCTTTTATTTTGGTTCCATAGTCGGACCTTGAGTGTATTTGGTTGATGTAATGCTTTAATCATGTAATTGTGTGAAGTGGCGATTGTAAGCCAACTATGTATCTCTTTCCCTTATGTATTACATGGGTTGTGTGAAGATTACCTCACTTGTGACATTGCTTTCAATGCGGTTATGCCTCTAAGTCGTGCTTCGACACGTGGGAGATATAGCCGCATTGAGGGCGTTACAAATGGTCCAATTAGTTTTTGTTCTAGTGATTTATTTATTGCAAATTTTTGCTGCTGTGGTGACCTTGTTCTTGAGCTTGCATGTCAAATTTAGATGGTCTAAAGTAGTTTTTGATGCATGATATAGCCTCTAGACACTTGTAGGAGTAGTTGCTATCAATTTTGTTGAGTTTTGTTCACTTTTATTTTGAGTCACTAAAAATTTCAGAAATTTTTCAGAGGAAGAAAAATGTTTAGGAAAATGTACCAAGGTGTTTCCTTGAGGAAGCAAGCACCGAGGCTCGTGATACGTGAACCAGACCTTGAACCACCAAGGGATGCTCAAGTGCGGCCTTGTGAATGGCCGTTGGATGAATTCATGGTTCATGCAGGTTTCAAAGATGAATTTGATGCATACGTACAAAATGCTGGCCTGGAGGACTTAGTGTTAGATAAGTGCCAGCAATACTATCACCTCACTGATTCATTTGTGCGAAGATTTAAATTTACATCCCAACTCAATACTCATACTGTCCTGTTTGATCTTTATGATAAATCTTATACCATGGACCTAGAAGATTTTAGTGATGAATGCAAAATCCCACAATGGGGCATTCTTAGTGAGACTTGCAAAACTGAATACAATGATTTCCTTGCTAGCATCACTGTAGGAGAAACTAGAAATATCACACAAGCCTCCATGGGGAGCATTCAATTTCCTGCAGTACATTTTTTTGCTCTCTTCATAGGTAAATGCATTAATGGTAAACATGATCATAGCCACCTTTGTGCATCTGATCTTAGTGTCCTCAAGTGTGTAGTGTTGGGTGATAAGCGATATAATTTAGGGCTATTTTTGCGAGGAGGTTACACCTTAATGGTAAAGATGGAGATCTCTTTGGTGGAATTTATGCCACCCGTTTAGCTAATTATCTTGAGGTACCCATAAGGGAGAATGACAATGAGTTACCACCTGATTTTCTTGATTATAATGCTTTAGTACGCTATTAGTCTCTTGTGAGGAATGAACAGTCCCTCCTCTACCGATTAATCTTTGACCGACAATGTGTTGTCCATATTACTCTTCCTGCTACTGCCTTCTTTAACTTTCAGGTCAGAGGGAGATAATTTATAACCAGAGAGGAGGCGAACGAGTATGAGAGAGAGGTGGAGGCCGCTCGCCTCCATGCTGCAGCCCTTCAGGCAGTAGCTGCCGCATCTCAGTACAACCCCGACTACAACTTTGGATATCCGCCAGGCCAGTCGTGGGCCTAGACCAACTTAGGCGAAACACCTAACCTTGGGGGAGTACATATTTCTCACCGACATTACATTTATATTCACACACTCAGTCTAGTTGTCGGTGTTCATAATTTTTCGTTGTATCATCCATGGTAGTTTATTTACCTTTTCCCGCTTTCTTCTCGTGTGTTTGAAAAACTTTGAGAAAATCCAAAAAAATTAGTTGTAGTTTCTTTTTAGTTTCATTTCCATATTTATTTAGTAGTAGTATAAAAGAAAACCCAAAAAGATGTCCCGTTCTTCTTTTGCTTGTTGGGAGCTTTCCCATGTAAATAGTTTTTCTCATTCTTACTTTTTATTTTTTCAGAAAAACAAAAACTCCAAAAACATTTCAGTGTGTTTATTTGAAATTCTTTTTCCTTTCTTTGGGTCGAGTGGTGTCGGGGAGGCTGATCCACCAACACCTATGGGGACAGGGCCCCCTTTCGGTTCGGAGGGAGGTGGAGGTCGCACAAAGAACGGATCGAGGCAGTACACGCGAGCAGTTTTACCCAGCTTCGGGCCGCACGGATGCGTAAAACCCTACTGCTGCTTGTTTGTGTGTATTGAGTTCTTGCTCAGGAGCGATGGATGCTGCCATACTGAGCGTGAGAGTGTTCCTGATGTTTCGAATGAGCCGAACCGGCCGAACCCCTTCTACGTTGCGCCTGGGCCTCCTTTTATACTTTCAAGGGGTCACCGACAGGTGGCAACGTAGACTAGAAGGGTAAAAATGGAAAAGGATGCGGTAGGTGCAGCTACCGCTACTGTGGATACAGTGCACCCTACCTAACTCTGACGGCAGGGGACAAGGTCATTGAATGCCTGTCTGAGTTGCCTAAACAGTGCAAAAAGTGACCGTTAGGAGCGCCACCGTTTGCCACGATGGCCTTCTCTTCATCTCTGCTTGCCACCGCGCACCCCTAGCTGCACGGCCTCCTGCCACGTGTGCTTAGGAGAGTCCTGGAGCGACACGTTAGCAGGTGCGCTGGAGCGCGGGCACGAAGTGGGGGTTTCCCGCGGCAAGCTCCTTGCCGCGGCCGTCGTCTTGTCGTGTTTGGGAGCTTGTCTCTCACCGGGCCTTGCCGGGACGCAGGGCGCGTCGCGGCAAGCTTTCTTGGTATGCCTTGAGTGGCCTTCCCGGCAAGCTCCTCTTGCCGGGGTCTTATCTCTTCCCGGCAAGCTCCTCTTGCCGGGGCCCGGGTTGGCCTTCCCGGCAAGCTCCTCTTGCCGGGGCCTTGGTTGGCCTTACCGGCAAGCTCCTCTTGCCGGGGCCTTGGTTTGAGTACTTTGTTCTTGAATGGTCTTCAAGGGAACCACGGAGGGTCTTGGCAGTCACCCGGCAAGCCTTGCCGCAGGATGCTGCGACTGCCCGTGCACAAGTTCGGGGTACTAGGGTACCCCTACTCTAGTACACCGACAGGAGCCCCCGGGCCTGGGCCATACACGGTGCCGAGCGCTGTTGGGCCAGGCCCAAAACAGTGCACGGGCACGCGCGGCCTAGGTCACACCGCATATCTCTCCGCTCCCACCGCGCACGCCCAGAACGGCACGCGTCAAACGCGGCGTCGTGGGTGACGCGGGCGGCGTGCGCGGGGCTAAGCCCCTCGAGCATGTGTCAGGCCACGATGACGGGGACGGTTCACGCCCTCCTCCCTAAACGGAGGTAGGCGTGGGGGCGTGGTGCATTTACTGGACGGGGCCGGTGCGCGGTTTTTGGGACGTCCACTCCCCGCGATCACGGGGCGGAGCGAGGCCGCCTCATCCTTCGCCTTGGTTCTGCATCTCCGCCATGCGGCTCCCATGCGCTTGGGGTCGCGGACGGTGGAAGTGGGAAACTGGGCCGTCGCGAGCAGAGGCAGCGGGTTGGCCTCGACTCCCTGCTCTTCCCGTGCCTTGATTCGCTGAGCGGGGCGGCCGAGCCCCCACCTCGCTCCTTTATAAAGAGCGGGAGGGGAGCACAGAAACCCGCACTCTCTCATCTCCTCCTTTCTTCATCTTCTGTTCCCCTTTCTCTCATTCGCCATAGAGAAAGGGAACCCAGGCCCTTCATCGGTGGCGGCGAGGGTCGCCGCCAGACAGCGCGTCTCTCCCTCTCCCGCGCCCGTGGTGGCAGAGCCAGTCATAAGGGGAAGAGGGAGGGGGCGAGGTCGCGGACGAGGTCGAGGACGAGGTCGAGGCGCACGGGGAAGAGGCGGGCGGGGCGGCGGGGTGGCGGATCCGACTAGGCGCCGGGCGCCGCTTCGCGCGGCACCGGCGACCCCATCATCCGTGTCGCCGGCTCCTTGAACTCCCCGGGGTCGTCTCCTTGGGCGGCTGGCGTAGGGAGGCTGCGGAAGGGGAAGAGGGCTGGCGACAAGGCCGTCAGGTCGGAGTACGAGGGTGTGGTGCCCTCGACAGCGTGCTGACGTCCTGCCGCCTCGTCTTCGAGCCCCGCTTCCAGCGCCGCCATCGCCGTCCAGCCTTCGGACGGCCCCCGGGATGTTCTCTTGGTGTCTTCTGGCACCCGTAGCTCGCCTAGGCGCTCCTTTTGCCCTTTTCGCCTCCTTGACCTGCCTCCTGAAGAGAGGGACAGGAAAGAGATTACGGGCATCTTATCTTTTTAATTTGTAAGCCTTCGGGCCTTAGCTGTATCTAAAACTTGTAATCCTCTCTTTCATGTTTTTCATCCTCTATGGACTGTACCTGAGTGGGATGTTTTTTAATGAAAAGGGGATGCTTGCCGGGTTATTTGTCTCGCGAGTTGAACCCACGCCAAGGAGCAAATCCTTGGTATCCCTCAGACAGACATTTCATCTCCCGGCAACAAGCCCTGCCGCCTTCCCACGCCGCTCGACCTTTCTCACGCCTTTGGCGGAGACGGGAACGAGGTGGGTGCGGTCTCCTCGTTTCATCCCTTTGCTGCCGCGACTATGACCAAACTTGGCCCCGGGAATGAGCCCCAGGGCCTAGAGTTGAGGGAGCACGGCAGTTTTCGGGAAGAAACGCGGTTTCGCACTCCCCAGTCCATAAGAGGATGCATGATGAGGGATGAAAGACTTATCTGATATTGCAGCCCCCGGCAACTCTGGTTTGCCGTGGACGATTCTTGGCACTCGCAGCCCCCAGCGATACTAGCTTGCCGGGGCCCAGGTGCCGGCGCGCCCTTCTTCTCCTTTTCGTCCTCAAGCAGTCTGGCCAGGATATGCGAGCCCTGCGAACGAAAGGGAAGCAAAAGGACGGACACTTGACGGCGGTCGCGTAGATTAGGCCGTCCGTTTTCTTCTTTTCTTGTCGCTGCCAGTCATGTCATGGGAACACTTTATTAGAGGCGCGACAAGTTATTTTTGTAATATAACTCTATCTTAGGCAAAAAATTGCTGTGTTACTTCCTTTACTCGAATCTTGGCTTTGTATGGTTCTGCCCTACGCTTTCTAGGGAAACTTGCCGGCGCAGGCACCCTTGCCGCGAGCGCCGAGTGCGGAACTTCAGCTGCCTGCTGGCGGGGTCGCTACCGACAAGCAACCTTGTCGCAACTAGTTGCAGCTCACTTAAATTGTTGAGCGGACTCGAAACAAAGTAAGGGCGCTAGCGGCTCACTTAAGTTGCTGAGCGGACTCGAAGCAAAGTAAGGGCGCTAGCAGCTCACTTAAGTTGTTGAGCGGACTCGAAACAAAGTAAAGGCGCAACTAGCTACGAGTTGGTTCCTCCGCGCACAGGTTTTCCATATAAAGCACGGTCGTTCAAGGAAAATAACTCAAAAACTTAAAAAACTGATTGCTCAAGCTTTAGCAACTTAGCTTTTCTGTCGCCTGCTTCCCGGCAAGGAGAAACTTTCTTGAACGGCTTGGTCCACACCATTATCTTCTCCTTCTCCCCCCGGTAAACCTTGTGGGCGAGGGAACCTTCCTTCTTTTGAGAAAGAAACAGAGAAATAAAGTAATGATATGGAGCCTTGGGCTCGCTATTGCTTATCGGGATCTGGTGCTGCACAAAGTGTCAGATAACATATGCGAAAAAGGATTATAGCATAAAAAAACTGACAAGATGTGCGGGGCACATGAACTTTACTGGTGCACGGGGTCTGCGCCCGGCTTTGTACAAAGGATTACATGCAACAGCGGCAAGACTTGTACAAAAGGTGGTTGCCGGAAAAGCTTCCGGCAACCGCGCCCTACGGGTAAAACTTACGAAGATGTTCAATGTTCCAGGAGTTGCTCACCGGAATGCCATCTTCGGTCTCAAGGCGGACAGCGCCGGGCCTAGTGACTCGTTTCACCCGATAAGGGCCTTCCCACTTCGGCGTCAACTTGTTGGAATTCTTGGCGGACTGAACACGCCGAAGAACAAGGTCGCCTTCCTCGAAGCTCCTGGCTTTAACTTTGCGGCTATGGTAGCGACGCAAAGCTTGCTGGTAGCGAGCGGCTCGCACAGCAGCCTGGAGACGGTCTTCCTCAAGGAGCAGCGCGTCATCTTGTCGCAGCTGCTCTTGCTCGAGCTCATCATAAGCGAGCACTCGAGGCGACCCGTAAACGAGTTCCGTGGGGAGAACTGCCTCTGCTCCATAGACTAGAGCAAAGGGTGTCTGGCCAGTGGCTCGATTTGGCGTCGTCCTGATCGACCAAAGAACCACCGGCAGCTCCTCGATCCAGTTTCTTCCGCACTTGTGCAGCCTGTCGAAAGTTCTGGTCTTGAGGCCTCGCAGCACTTCAGCATTTGCCCTCTCCGCTTGACCGTTGCTTCTCGGATGAGCAACAGAAGCGAAGCAGACCTTGGCGCCAAGATCTTGGACGTACTGCATGAAGGTGCGGCTCGTAAATTGCGTGCCGTTGTCGGTGATGATCCTGTTAGGGATCCCGAAACGGCAAACAATCGACCTGAAGAACTTGACTGCTGACTGTGCTGTCACCTTCCTCACTGGTTCCACTTCCGGCCACTTTGTGAACTTGTCGATTGCAACGTACAAGAACTCAAAGCCCCCGACAGCTCGGGGAAGGGGCCGAGGATGTCGAGCCCCCAGACCGAAAATGGCCAGGATAAAGGGATCGTCTGGAGAGCTTGAGCTGGCTGGTGTATCTGTTTGGAATGGAACTGGCACGCTTCACACTTGGTTACTTGTGCAGTTGCATCCTGGAGGGCTGTCGGCCAGAAGAAGCCTTGTCGGAATGCTTTGCCGGCAAGTGCTCTTGCGCCAATGTGGTGACCACATATGCCTCCATGTATCTCTGCCAACAGCTGTTGTCCATCTTCCCGGCGAATGCACTTCAATTTCACACCGTTGAGTCTTATTCTGTACAGTGTGTTGTCGACAAACTTGTACATACTTGACTGCCGGGCTACTCTTTCAGCTTCTTCTTGCTCTTCGGGAAGCTCTCCTGTCTGAAGGAAACGGACAATCTGCTGCGCCCATGCTGGAGCTTGTGGCTCGACAACAAGGACTAAAGGCGTATCTGTTGCTGCGGGAACATCCGCTTCAACGGCAAGAACCTGCGGTTCGGCCGGAGCGTGATATTCCCCGGCAAGCTTGCCGGAGCAAAACTTGTCGGGAGCGTTTGCTTCAACGGTACAAACCAAGAGGTTCGCCGGAGCAGACTGCTCCTCAGCACTCTTGGCGTCGATCTTGGGGACCTTCTTGGCGGCGGCTTCGGGAAGCTCTGCCGGAAAGTAGTCACCAGAAACCAACTTCCTCTTCTTTCTCTGTCCAGTCGACGGTGTTACGGATGGTTGAGTCAGCTTGAGCACAAAAATCCCTGGTTCCACAGGTAACTTTAGTGCTGCGCACTTTGACAGGCCGTCAGCAATGTCATTCTGAGCTCGCGGAACGTGCTCCATTTGCAGGCCGTCAAAGTGTTCTTCTAGCTTTCTCACTTCATCAACATAAGCTTCCATCAATGGACTCTGGTAGTTCTTGTTCACTTGGCGGACGACAAGCTGCGAGTCACCCCTTACAATGAGTTTCTTGATCCCAAGGTCGGCTGCGATTCTGAGGCCGGCAAGCAAACCCTCATACTCTGCAGTATTGTTCGTTGCTTGCTCCTTGGGAAAGTGCATCTGGACTACGTACTTGAGGTGCTCTCCGGTGGGTGCGATAAGCAGCACGCCAGCACCGGCGCCTTGCAGCGAGAAGGCACCATCAAAGTACATCAGCCACTCCTTGCTTGTCTCCTTGACGGGGATGCTCGTCTCTGGAATTTCTTCGTCTGGGGTTGGCGTCCACTCTGCTATGAACTCTGCCAATGCCCTGCTTTGGATCGTTGCAGTGCTCTCAAACTTGAGGCCAAAGCTTGACAGTTCCAAAGCCCACTCGACAATCCTGCCTGTTGCTTCTGGATTCTGCAGTATCCTCTTCAGCGGAAAGCGAGTGACAACTGTGATCTCGTGTGCCTGGAAGTAATGGCGCAGCTTTCTCGAGGCCATGAGAAGGCCGAAAAGCAATTTCTGCACACCAGAGTACCTCGACCTAGCCCCCTGGAGAAGGGAGCTGACAAAGTAAACTGGGCGCTGCACCATCTTCTTCTGCACCTCCTTGCATGCCTGCGCAGACTCAACTTTGTCGGGGCCAGAGCTTGTCGGAGAAGCCCCCTGCTTGTCGCTGGATTCACTTGTCGCGGTTGCTGGCTCATCATCCGCCTCCCTCTCCGCTACTAACGCAGCACTAACCACTTGATTGGTTGCCGCTAGGTACAGCAGCAACTTCTCTTGTGGCTTAGGTGCGACAAGTATTGGAGTGGAGGACAGGTATCTCTTCAAGTCCTGCAGCGCGGCCTCCGCTTCCGGAGTCCATTTCATTGGACCTGCCTTTTTCAATATTTTGAAAAATGGCAGGGCGCGCTCAGCAGACTTAGAGATAAACCTGCTGAGAGCAGCCACGCAACCGGCAAGCCTTCGCACATCCTTGACGCGCTTCGGTGCTTCAATCTGCTCGATGGCCTTGATCTTGTCGGGGTTGGCTTCAATTCCCCGCTGAGACACAAAGAACCCGAGAAGCTTGCCGGAAGGGACTCCAAACACGCACTTCTCGGGGTTGAGCTTGAGGTTGATCCTGCGCAGATTTGCAAAAGTTTCTTCTAAATCTTGGATCAGGGTAGCCTTGTCCTTGCTCTTGACCACTATATCATCCATGTAGGCTTCCACATTTCTGTGTATCTGTGGCTCAAAAGCGACATGGACTACCCTTGCAAATGTTGAACCAGCATTCTTCAACCCAAAGGGCATCCGTACAAAACAGTATGTGCCGCAAGGGGTGATAAATGCGGTTTTTTCCTCATCCTCTTCTGCCATGAAGATTTGATGGTATCCTGAGTATGCATCAAGAAATGAAAGCAAATCACATCCAGCTGTGGAGTCAACAATCTGGTCAATGCGCGGCAAGGGAAATGGATCTTTGGGACAAGCTTTATTGACATCAGTGAAGTCTATACAAAGCCTCCATTTCCCGTTCGCCTTGCGCACGACTACAGGATTGGCCAACCACGTGGGATGGAGCACTCCTCTGACAAGTCCTGCTGCTTCCAATTTCCTGATCTCTTCTGCAATGAACTCTTGGCGCTCCACTGCTTGCTTCCTGACTCTCTGCTTGACGGGCCGCGCATGGGACAGACGGCAAGGTGGTGCTCGATTACTTTCCTGGGAACACCGGGGATATCAGACGGTTGCCATGCAAACACGTCGACATTCGCCCGCAGGAAAGCAATGAGCGCGCTTTCCTATTTGGGGTCAAGTGTGGCACTGATGGTGAAAGTACCACCAGGGCCGTCCTTCTTGGCGGACACCTTCTTGGTCTCGGGTGGAGCTGCCATCGTCTTCTTGCACTTGTCGGCGGAGCTCGATGGTGCGTCCTCGACGGTAACGCAGCACTCCGAAGAGGTGCGCTTGCCGGAGTGGGCATCAGAGCTCTTGCCGGACTTTGTCTTCTTCTTCCCTCCGGGAGCTTCAGCGGCAAGTGTGTTGCGATCAGCTGCGGCTGCTGCTTCCCGGTAGATCTTGTCGGCGCAGTTAAGGGCATCCTTCTTGTCGCTGGGGATAGAGATGACACTTATCGGGCCTGGCATCTTGAGTATGTTGTATGCATAGTGAGAGGCTGCCATAAACTTGGCGAGCGCTAGACGGCCAAGGATCCCATTGTAGGGCAATGAAAAATCGGCAACGTCAAATGTGACCCTCTCAGTTCTTAAGTTCATCTTGCTGCCAAATGTGACCGGCAGCGTGATCTTCCCCTTCGGCTTGCTCCTTCCCGGGTTGATTCCTTGGAATGTGCCGGTCTCCTCGAGCTCGCTGTCAGGGATCTGGAGTTTCTGAAGGACCGCGGAGGATATCAGGTTCAAGCCGGCCCCGCCGTCAACTAGCATCTTCGTGACCTTGAGGTTGCGGATAGTTGGTGAAACCAACATCGGCAAGCACCCGACCACAGTTACGCGATCAGGGTGATCCTCAATGTCGAAGATGATAGGCGTGCTGGACCATTTCAGAGGCTTGCGTGACTCTACGGATGGTTCCGCTGCATTAACCTCCCGCATCCACTGCTTGAGTTGGCGGTGCGAAGTATGCAGAGAAGCACCACCGTCAATGCACAGGACCTTTGTAGCTTTCTGAAATTCCTGCTCATCAGCCTCGTCATCATCCATGTCTTCATCGTCGTCGTCATCTTCATCCTTGTCGCGGCCGCGGGGAGGTCTGTCTCCTTGCCGTTGCTTGGCCTTGCCGCGGCGTCCTCCTCGGCCGGGACGTTACTTGCCGGATCCACCAGCACCTTCCTGGGCCTTCTCCTTGTCGCGCCGCTTGTACTCAGCTTTCTGTTGCTCAACAAGCAGTTTGACTTTCTTGCAGTTCTGGAGATCGTGACCCTTGGTGCGGTGAATCTTACAATATTGCTTGCCGGAGCCGTCCTGCTTGTCGGCGGCCGCCACAGGCTGGGCCTCCTTGCCGGAGCCACCAGCTTTAGCTTCCTTGGCGCCACCTCCGTTGCCGGTCTGCTCGACAGCTAGCACTTCCTTGCCCTTTTTCCTTCTGTTGTTCCGTCGCCGGCCTTTCTTTGCCGGGGCGGCATCCTCACTGTCAGATCCTCCTGCTCCTGTATCCTCTCCGGGGAGCCTCCTCCCCTCTTCAGCGCGTGCACACTTGTCGGCCAGGGCGTAAAGCTCGCTGACGTCTCTGATCTTACACATCGCCATCTCCTCCCTCATCCTTCGGTTTCGCACGTTCTGATGGAACGCGCTGATGATTGCGGCGGGGTGGACGTCTGGGATGTTGTGCTGTACACGGCTGAATCTCTGAACGTACTTGCGCAGTGGTTCTCCTTCCTTCTGGGCGAGCAGATGAAGATCGCTCTCTTGGCCATGTGGCTTGTGGCCGCCTGTAAAGGCGCCGACAAACTGATGGCATAAATCTGCCCAAGAGGAGATGGAATTGTCCGGCAAGTGCATGAGCCAGGACCTGACGTTGGGCTTGAGTACCAGCGGGAAGTAGTTGGCAAGGATCTTGTCGTCCCGTCCCCCGGCAGCCTGCACCGCGATGGTGTAGATGCTGAGAAACTCCGACGGATGCGTCTTGCCGTCGTACTTCTCTGGTACGTCTGGTTTGAAATTCTTTGTGCTGGGCCACTGGACTTGCCGCAGCTCACGGGTGAACGCAGGACAACCTACCGCGTACGGCAGATCGCCTGGTTCCCCTGGCGCATGCATGTCAACAGAGGGCCCAGCGCGCTTGTCGGATTGACGTCGCGCTTCTCTTCGGCGCTCGATGCGGGTTCGAGCGTCTTCTTGTTGTCGTTCATGGAGAACTTGGCGCTGGTCGCGACGAGCTCGTGGGTCCGACGACGCGGTGGAGCCGCTGTCGGGGTGGACCCGGTGAGTCGGCGATTTCGGCCTTCGTAGTGGAGAGTGCATGGAAGTCGCACCTCCCCCGGTCTTGTTGCCATCGGCTCGCGTCCGGCTGTCCTGCCGCGGCAGCGAGGTGCTTGGTTGCCGCGCAGTGTCGCCGTTGGCGAAGCCGATGAGGCTCTGGATAGTGGCCCTCCATTCGTCGGTCTTGTCCGCCGTCGGAGGATAGTCTAGGAGCAGTTGAGCTCGCGCCAAGGCTTCTGCTGGAGTGGTGGGCGGCGGAGGTGTACGGTGCGAGGAGTGGGGCGTGCTCGGACTCCTAACCACGTTAGAAGGAGCAGTGCCCCGTCCAGGCGACCGTACTTCGCTCGAGCCAGCATGTTGACGTGCATGTTGGTCTTGAGCGCCACGAGAACCACCAGCTTGATCTTGGCCTAGCGGACCTATGGCGCTGCGAACGCCATGACGCTGCTGGTCCCGCGCCTCCTGTGAGGGGCGCGGTGCACGCATGGACGCCAAGGTCTGTGCCGCCTTGTCCTTGGACTTGGCCGCACTGAGGGCTCCCTCGTCGACGCCCATTCTTCCGCCGGCGTCCACTCCACCACCCATTTGCTCCGGGGGCGGTGAAAGCAACGCAGACGGAACAGCTGCCTCCAAATCCTTCTTCTTCGGTGGCATGTCGATGAAGACGATGAGGATTTAGCTCGCGTGCACGCCGGATCGGGTTCGCACAATCTCGATGCCCCCCTACCTGGCGCGCCAAAGATGTCGGGGAGGCTGATCCACCAACACCTATGGGGACAGGGCCCCCTTTCGGTTCGGAGGGAGGCGGAGGTCGCACAAAGAGCGGATCGAGGCAGTACACGCGAGTAGTTTTACCCAGCTTCGGGCCGCACGAATGCGTAAAACCCTACTCCTGCTTGTTTGTGTGTATTGAGTTCTTGCTCAGGAGCGATGGACGCTGCCAGACTGAGCATGAGAGTGTTCCTGATGTTTCAAATGAGCCGAACCGGCCGAACCCCTTCTATGTTGCGCCTGGGCCTCCTTTTATACTTTCAAGGGGTCACCGACGGGTGGCAACGTAGACTAGAAGGGTAAAAATGGAAAAGGATGCGGTAGGTGCAGCTACTGCTACTGTGGATACAGTGCACCCTACCTAACTCTGACGGTAGGGGACAAGGTCATTGAATGCCTGTCTGAGTTGCCTAAACAGTGCAAAAAGTGACCGTTAGGAGCGCCACCATTTGCCACGATGGCCTTCTCTTCATCTCCGCTTGCCACCGCGCACCCCTAGCTGCACGGCCTCCTGCCACGTGTGCTTGGGAGAGTCCTGGAGCGACACGTTAGCAGGTGTGCTGGAGCGCGGGCACGAAGTGGGGGTTTCCCGCGGCAAGCTCCTTGCCGCGGCCGTCGTCTTGTCGTGTTTGGGAGCTTGTCGCTCACCGGGCCTTGTCGGGACGCAGGGCGCGTCGCGGCAAGCTTTCTTGGTATGCCTTGAGTGGCCTTCCCGGCAAGCTCCTCTTGCCGGGGTCTTGTCTCTTCCCGGCAAGCTCCTCTTGCCGGGGCCCGGGTTGGCCTTCTCGGCAAGCTCCTCTTGCCGGGGCCTTGGTTGGCCTTCCCGGCAAGCTCCTCTTGCCGGGGCCTTGGTTTGAGTACTTTGTTCTTGAATGGTCTTCAAGGGAACCACGGAGGGTCTTGGCGGTCACCCGGCAAGCCTTGCCGCGGGATGCTGCGACTGCCCGTGCACAAGTTCGGGGTACTAGGGTACCCCTACTCTAGTACACTGACAAGTGGAGAAGACCATGTTGAAAATGATGAGTGACTGTCATATGCATTATTGTTGATCTAACAAATAGCCCATATTAGCTTGTCTTCTCCTTTGAATAAATGTTGCAGATTCCAGCTTAGTCCAATACACAGGCACTATTATTATTATTATCCACACTATTCGGTCATGCAAGTGAAAGGCAATAATGACAATATTTGATGAAATGATTGAGATGAGGGAAAAGCTGGTATGAACTCGACCTATCTTGTTTTTGTAAATATGATTAGTTCATCGTTCTTGATTCAGCCAATTATGAATGAAACATGTTTGCAATGACAATTAGAGATTACAGTCACTCATGCCATGCTTAATTAGCTAGGGGTATATAATGGTTTACCTTGCGTGCCAACATGCATTTAAAATGGTTGTGATGTGGTATGATAGGATGGTAACCTCCTTTGAATGATTTAAGTGGCTTGACTTGGCACATGCTCACACATGTAGTTGAAACAAAATCAACATAGCCTCCACGATATTTATGTTCATGGTGATCTATATCCTACTCATGTTTGCACTCAATGTTGGTTAATCTCAATACATGTTTATGACTGTTGTCGCTCTCTAGTTGGTCGCTCCTCAATATTTTGCTAGCCTTCACTTGTACTAAGTGGGAATACTGCTTGTGCATTGTGACGCCACGAGACCGATGCGCCATGTGTCTTTCAGTTATTCGCTGCTTTTGCCTTGTCATGTGCTTGCGTGTCATGCATTTCATATCATGTCATCATGTGCATTTCATTTGCATACGTGTCCGTATCATGCTTTCGAGCATTTTCCCCGTTGTCCGTTTTGCATTCCGGCGCTCCTATGTCCTCCGGTGTCCCTTTCTACCTCTTTTCGTGTGTGGGTGTTAAACATTCTCGGATTGGACCAAGACTAGCCAGGCGGCCTTGGTTTACTACCGGTAGACCACCTGTCAAGTTTCGTGCCATTTGGACTACGTTTGATACTCCAACGGTTAACCGAGGGACCGTAAAGGCCTCATGTGTGTTGCAGCCCAGCACCCCTCCAAAGTGGCCCAAAACCCACCTAAACCTCCTCCATCCTCTCGGTGTTCGATCACGATCGCGTGGCCGAAAACCGCACCTCATTTGGACTCTCCTAGCTCCCTCTACCTATATATATGTGGTCCCCTCCAAAATTCGTGGACGAAACCCTAGTCTACCATCTCTCCGCGCCGCCGGACATTTCTTCCCCGCCGATGGACATGTCCGTGCTGCCCGCCACAGCCAACCATGGCGTGCCACGTCACCACCGCCGCCCTCTCTCTCCTCCAGCCCCGCCACCGGCCCGCGCGGCCCGGCCCATCCCAGCGCCGCCGCCCGCGCCCGGGATCTTCCTCTGCCTGAGGCTCGCCTCCCGCCGCCCGCCGGCCGCCGTGCGCCTCGCCGCTGCCGCCTCGATCACTGTGCGCCGCCGCCATCTTTTGCCGCGCCGCTCGCCGCCCGCTCGCGCCGCCCGGAGTTCGCTGGCTGCCCTGCCCCGCGTCTCCCGCGTCGCCCGTCACCGGAAACTGGCCGGATCTGGCGAGGCATGGCCGGATCCGCCCGGCCCCGACCACCCTCCGGCGCCGCCCCGCTGCCACATCGCTGGAGTCACCGCTCTCCTTGCCGGAGCCCCGCACCGGCCAGATCCGCCACTTCTTTGAAAACCGTGCAAACCCTAGATCCGTTCTTGGAGTGGTATAATTTCTCCAAGTCCCAGATCCTGATTTTTTTTGCATTTTTCATCGCATCATAACTTTGCATCCGTGGCTCCGTTTTGGGCGTGTAGCATATCAAATTGTTCGTCTCAACGAGTACTTCATTTCATCCCATTGCACCATGTTCATTTGAGTTCATCTTGATGCCCTAAATGCTGTTGCAAGTGTGCTAGTTTATATTAGTTTCAGATTCTTATCAGTAATTGGACATTTGTCATTTTTGGCATGATTAAGTGTGCCTCCTATGAACTTGAGCCCTACATGTGTTTTGAAGTATGCCATGCCATCTTTACAGGGGTGTATGCCATGTATTTTTGTGATCTCTGTGGTGACTAGCACAAGCATGCAGAGTAGCTCTCGTGATGTTGCTGATTTCAGGGACTTAGAAATATTCTAAGTCTTTGCCCTGTCAATATTTTTATGCCATGTATCCATGTTGCTACAGAGTGATCCATGCCTCTATTGAGCATGATCAGTAAGGATGTTTTGTAGATATTGTTGTGCTCTTTCCATCCATGTCTTTGTTTGCAATTATGGAGCACCATAGCTTGAGTCAATCGAGCTCTACTTTTGCTATAAAATGTTCCTGGCAGAATGTTTACATGTTAATCATTTTTGCCGAGCTTGTTGTAGTTGATCCATGCATGCTATGTTGTTGTTCTTGACATGTTTAGCTTCTATGCCATGTCTACTTGCTGGGTGTATGCTTAGCTTGTCATGCAATGCCTTGTGGTGAGTGCATCGAGCTCGTAAACATGCGTACTTAATATCTGTTTTGCCATGTTCCAGTTTTCTGCTAATTCTGAATCTATTAACGATAATTGCTATGTTCACATGGATGCCTTTGTATTTTCTGATCCCTTTTGGCTTATGGTCAGTAAGGGACTTTTGTTGTATGCTTTGAGTAGCTTCATGCCATGCCTTGCTTTGCCATGATATGTTCCTGTAGCATGTTGTTATCTTGCTCTAAACATTTCTTCCTGATGTTAAATTCCTGACATGTTATTTTCTCTAAGTCTGTAACCTGATATCTTTTGCACTTTTGCCATGCTTGTTTGAACCTGCTATTGAGTGAATTAGCCGTAGCATAGTGTTTATCTTTTGTCATGCATTTTGAGTCGATCCCTTACATGTGCTTTGTTGTTATGTTAGAGTGCTGTAGCATGTTGTTCTTGATGCATTTAGATGGTCTCGTGCTGTTAATCGCAGACCGGTGCCATATTTGTTTTGCTTGTCATTCCCAAACCGTGCATCCGATTCTGGTGATCTTTATATCGATTTCGACGAAATCAACTCCTCTTTCCAGTGGCACTCTTGGATTTCCAAGTTGAGGCCAGGTTCAATCTTTCCTTTCCGAAGCATGCATATGCATCGCATATCGCATCCCGCATATCATGCCATGTTTTGCATCATGTTGCTTGTGCATTGCACCATGGTTGATTGTTGTCCCCTTTGCCTATGTTCTTTCTTTGGGTAGAGCCGGGAGACGAGTTCGTGATCGAGGGACCTGTTGAGAACGTTTACGAGGATCAAGCTTTTCGTCTTCTCGGAGATCTTTGCAGGCAAGATGACCATACCCTCGAAATCACTTCTATCTTTGCTTGCTAGTTGCTCGCTCTTTTGCTATGCCTATGCTACGATACCTACCACTTGCTTATCATGCCTCCCATATTGCTAAGCCAAGTCTCTAACCCACCTTGTCCTAGCAAACAGTTGTTTGGCTATGTTACCGCTTTGCTCAGCCCCTCTTATAGCGTTGTTAGTTGCAGGTGAAGATTGGAGTTTGTTCCTTGTTGGAGCATGGATATTTATTGGGATATCATAATATCTCTTATTTAATTAATGCATCTATATACATGGTAAAGGGTGGAAGGCTCGGCCTTATGCCTGGTGTTTTGTTCCACTCTTGCCACCCTAGTTTCCGTCATACCGATGTTATGTTCCTTGATTTTGCGTTCCTTACACGGTTGGGTTATAATGGGAACCCCTTGACAATTTGCCTTGAATAAAACTCCTCCAGCAAGGCCCAACCTTGGTTTTTACCATTTGCACTAACAAACCTACCACCTTCCCTTGGGTTCTGCAGACTCAAGGGTCATCTTTATTTTAACCCCCCCGGGCCAGTGCTTCTCTAAGTGTTGGTCCGAACTGAGCTGCCTGCGGGGCCACCTCGGGGAAACTCGAGGGCTGGTTTTACTCGTAGCTAGTCTCATCCGGTGTTGCCCTGAGAACGAGATATGTGCAGCTCCTATCGGGATTGTCGGTGCATCAGGTGGCTTTGCTAGTTTAGTTTACCATTGTCGAGATGTCTTGTAACCGGAATTCCGAGTCTGATCGGATTGTCTTGGGAGAAGGAATATCCTTCGTTGACCGTGAGAGCTTGTGATGGGCTAAGTTGGGACACCCCTGCAGGGATTTGAACTTTCAAAAGCCGTGCCCGCGGTTATGGGCAGATGGGAATTTGTTAATGTCCGGTTGTAGAAAACTTGAAACTTAACTTAATTAAAATGGATCAACCGCGTGTGTAGCCGTGATGGTCTCTTTCCGACGGAGTCCGGGAAGTGAACACGGTGTTGGAGTTATGCTTGAACGTAAGTAGTCTAGGATCACTTCTTGATCTTAGTTTTCAAACGTGCTTTGCTCTCTCTTCTCGCTCTCATTTGCGTATGTTAGCCACCATATATGCTAGTGCTTTCTACAGCTCCACCTCATACCTTTTTACCCTTCCTATAAGCTTAAATAGTCTTGATCACGAGGGTGTGAGATTGCTGAGTCCCCATGACTCACAGATACTTCCAAAACCAGCTTGCAGGTGCCGATGATATCGTGCAGGTGACGCAACCGAGCTCAGGGAGGAGCTCGATGAAGATCTCATTCATTATGTTGTTTCGTTTCAGTTGATCAGTAGTGTAGCCCAGTTGGGGCGATCAGGGATCTGTAGCATTAGGGGTGGTCTTCTTTTATTTTGGTTCCGTAGTCGGACCTTGATTGTATCTGGATGTTGTAATGCTATATTCATGTATTATGTGAAGTGGCAATTGTAAGCCAACTATGTATCTCTTTCCTTATTCAGTACATGGGATGTGTAAAGATTACCCCTCTTGCGACATTGCTTACAATGCGGTTATGCCTCTAAGTCATGCTTCGACACATGGGAGATATAGCCGCATCGTGGGCGTGACATGCATCCACTTCCATAAACCCAAAGTTGTCCCATATGAGTCCACCATACCTACCTATATGAAGGAAATATGCCCTAGAGGCAATAATAAAGTTGTTATTTATATTTCCTTATATCATGATAAATGTTTATTATTCATGCTAGAATTGTATTAACCGGAAACTTAGTACATGTGTGAATACATAGACAAAACAGACTGTCCCTAGTATGCCTCTACTTGACTACCTCGTTAATCAAAGATGGTTAAGTTTCCTGACCATAGACATGTGTTGTCATTTGATGAACGGGATCACATCATTAGAGAATGATGTGATGGAAAAGACCCATCCATTAGCTTAGCATAATGATTGTTAAGTTTTATTGCTATTGCTTTCTTCATGACTTATACATATTCCTCTGACTATGAGATTATGCAACTCCCAAATACCGGAGGAACACCTTGTGTGCTATCAAACGTCACAACGTAACTGGGTGATTATAAGATGATCTACAGGTGTCTTCGGAGGTGTTTGTAGGGTTGGCATAGATCAAGATTAGGATTTGTCACTCCGAGTATCAGAGAGGTATCTCTGGGCCCTCTCGGTAATGCACATCATTGTAAGCCTTGCAAGAAATGTAACTAATGAGTTAGTTGTGGGATGATGTATTACGGAACGAGTAAAGAGACTTGCCGATAACGAGATTGAACTAGGTATGATGATACCGATGATCGAATCTCGGGCAAGTAACGTACCGATGACAAAGGGAATAACGTATGTTGTTATTGGGATTTGACCGATAAATATCTTCATAGAATATGTAGGAACCAATATGAGCATCTAGGTTCCACTATTGGTTATTGACTGGAGATGTGTCTCGGTCATGTCTACATAGTTCTCGAACCCGTAGGGTCCGCACGCTTAACGTTCCATGATGATTTGTATTATGAGTTATATGTTTTGTTGACCGATTTTTTTGAAGTCCCGGATGAGATCACAGACATGACGAGGAGTCTCAAAATGGTCGAGAGGTAAAGATTCATATATTTGAAGGTAGTATTCGGACATCGGAATGGTTCCAAGTGATTCAGGTATTTTACTGGAGTACCGAGGGGTTACCAAACCCCCCGAGGGAATTAATGGGCCTACATGGGCCTTAGTGGAGAGAGAGGAGGGATGCAAGGGCTGGCCGCGCCCCCCGTGGCAGTCTGAATTGGACTAGGGGAGGGGGCGGTGCCCCCTTTCCCTCTCCTTACTTTTCCCTCCGGTGAAGAATGGAAAGGGGGGGGGGGGCGAATCCTACTAGGACTAGGAGTCCTAGTAGGACTCCCCCCTTGGCGCGCCCCCTCTAGGCCGGCCGCCTCCTCCTCCCCTCCTTTATATACAGGGGTGGGGTTCACCCCAAAGGCACATCAATTGTTCTCTTAGCCGTGTGTGGTGCCTCCCTCCACAATTTACTCCTCGGGTCATAGCGTCATAGTGCTTAGGCGAAGCCCTGCGCAGATCACGTCACCATCACCGTCACCATGCCGTCGTGCTAACGGAAATCTCCCTCGACCCTCTGCTGGATCAAGAGTTCGAGGGACGTCATCGAGCTGAACGTGTGCTGAACTCAGAGGTGCCGTACGTTCGGTACTTGATCGGTTGGATCGTGAAGACGTCCGACTACATCAACTGCGTTAACCTAACGCTTTCGCTTTCGGTCTACGAGGGTACGTGGACACATTCTCCCCCTCTCGTTGCTATGCATCTCCTAGATAGATCTTGTGTGATCGTAGGATTTTTTTTGAAATTGCATGCTGCGTTCCCCAACAGTGGCATCCGAGCCAGGTCTATGCGTAGATGATATGCACGAGTAGAACACAAAGAGTTCTGGGCGATAATAGTCATACTGCTTACCACCAATGTCTTATTTTGATTCGGTGGTATTGTTGGATGAAGCGGCCTGGGCCAACATTACATGACCACGTTCATGAGACCGGTTCTACCGACGTGCTTTTGCACACAGGTGGCTGTCGGGTGTATGTTTCTCAAACTTTAGTTGAATCGAATTTGACTATGGCTGGTCCTTGTTGAAGGTTAAAACAACACACTTGACGACAAATCGTTGTGGTTTTGATGCGTAGGTAAGAATGGTTCTTGCTAGAAGCCCATAGCAGCCACGTAAAACTAGCAACAACAAAGTAGAGGACGTCTAACTTGTTTTGGCAGGGCATGTTGTGATGTGATATGGTCAAGACGTTGATACGTCTCCATCGTATCTACTTTTCCAAACACTTTTGCCCTTATTTTGGACTCTAACTTGCATGATTTGAATGGTACTAACCCGGACTGACGCTGTTTTCAGCAGAATTGCCATGGTGTTATTTATGTGCAGACACAAAAGTTCTCGGAATGACCTGAAACTCAACGGAGCGTATTTTTGGAAATAATAAAAATACTGGCAAAAGATCAAGACCTGGGGGCCCACACCCTATCCACGAGGGTGGGGGCGCGCCTGCCCCCCTGGGCGCGCCCCCCAACCTCGTGGGCCCCCTGGAGCTCCTCCGACCTCAACTCCAACTCTATATATTCACTTTCGGGGAGAAAAAATTAAGAAGAAGGATTCATCGCGTTTTACGATATGGAGCCGCCGCCAAGCCCTAAAACCCTATTGGGAGGGCCGGTCTGGAGTCCGTTCGGGGCTCCAGAGAGGGGAATCCGTCGCAGTCGTCATCATCAACCATCCCCCATCACCAATTTCATGATGCTCACCGCCGTGCATGTGTAATTCCATCATAGGCTTGCTGGACGGTGATGGGTTGGATGAGATTTATCATGTAATCGAGTTAGTTTTGTTAGGGTTTGATCCCTAGTATCCACTATGTTCTGAGATTGATGTTGCTATGACTTTGCTATGCTTAATGCTTGTCACTAGGGCCCGAGTGCCATGATTTCAGATCTGAACCTATTATGTTTTCATCAATATATGAGAGTTCTTGATCCTATCTTGCAAGTCTATAGTCACCTACTATGTGTTATGATCCGGCAACCCTGAAGTGACAATAATCAGGACCACTCCCGGTGATGACCGTAGTTTGAGGAGTTCATGTATTCACTATGCGTTAATGCTTTGGTCTGGTACTCTATTAAAAGGAGGCCTTAATATCCCTTAGTTTCCGCTAGGACCCTGCTGCCATGGGAGGGTAGGACAAAAGATGTCATGCAAGTTCTTTCCCATAAGCACGTATGACTATATTCGGAATACATGCCTACATTACATTGATGAATTGGAGCTAGTTCTATATCACCCTAGGTTATGACTGTTACATGATGAACCACATCCGGCATAATTCTCTATCACCGATCCATTGCCTACGAGCTTTCCATATATTGTTCTTCGCTTATTTACTTTTCTGTTGCTATTGTTACAATCACTACAAAATACCAAAAATATTACTTTTGTTATCATTACCTTTTGCTATCGTTACCACTACTATCATATTACTTTGCTACTAAACACTTTGCTGCAGATACTAAGTTTCCAGGCGTGGTTGAATTGACAACTCAGCTGCTAATACTTGAGAATATTCTTTGGCTCCCCTTGTGTCGAATCAATAAATTTGGGTTGAATACTCTACCCTTGAAAATTGTTGCGATCCCCTATACTTGTGGGTTATCAGACGTGATGAGATGTAAATTGTTGTATGATATGATCATGTTTTGTAAAAGTTATCGGCAACTGGCAGCAGCCTTATGGTTGTCACTTTATTGTATGAAATGCAATTGCCATGTAATTGCTTTACTTTATTGCTAAGGGGTAGCGATAGTTGTAGAAGCAATAGTTAGCGAGATGACAACGACGCTACGATGGAGATCAAGGTGTCAAGCCGGTGACGATGGAGATCATGACGGTGCTTTGGAGATGGAGATCAAAGGCACAAGATGATGATGGCCATACCATGTCACATATTTTGTTTGCATGTGATGCTTATCTTTTATGCATCTTATTTTGCTTAGTACGGCGGTAGCATTATAAGATGATCCTTCACAAAATTTCAAGGTATAAGTGTTCTCCCTGAGTATGCACCGTTGCTACAGTTCATTGTGCCGAGACACCACATGATGATTGGGTGTGATAAGCTCTACGTTCACATACAACGGGTGCAAGACATTTTTGCATGTGCGGAATACTCGGGTTAAACTTGATGAGCCTAACATATGCAGATACGGCCTCGGAATACCGAGACCGAAAGGTCGAATGTGAATCATATAGTAGATATGATCAACATAGAGATGTTCACCATTGAAAACTGCTCCATCTCACGTGATGATCAGACATGGTTTAGTTGATATGGATCACGTGATCATTTAGATGACTAGAGGGATGTCTATCTAAGTGGGAGTTTTTAAGTAATATGAATAATTGGACTTTAATTTATCATGAACTTAGTCCTGATAGTTTTTGCATATCTATGTTGTTGTAGATCAATGGCCCATCGTCGGTGTCAAAACCGGCGGATCTCAGGTAGGGGGTCCTGAACTGTGCGTCTAGGCTGGATGGTAACAGGAGGCAGGGACACGAAGTTTTACCCAGGTTCGGGCCCTCTTGATGGAGGTAAAACCCTACATCATGCTTGATTAATATTGATGATATGGGTGTTACAAGAGTAGATCTACCACGAGATCAGAGAGGCTAAACCCTAGAAGCTAGCCTATGGTATGATTGTATGTTGTCCTACGGACTAAAACCCTTCGGTTTATATAGACACCGGAGAGGGTTAGGGTTACACAAGGTCGGTTACAATGGAGGAGATATCCATATACGTATTGCCTAGCTTGCCTTCCACGCCAAGTAGAGTCCCATCCGGACACGAGACGAAGTCTTCAATCTTGTATCTTCATAGTCTAATAGTACGGCCAATGGAGATAGTCCGGCTGTCCGGAGACCCCCTAATCCAGGACTCCCTCAGTAGCCCCTGAACCAGGCTTCAATGACGATGAGTCCGGCGCGCAGTTGTCTTCGGCATTGCAAGGCGGGTTCCTTCTCCGAATACATCACAGAAGAATTTGAATACGAGGATAGTGTCCGACCCTGCAAAATAAGTTCCACATTCCACCGCAGAGAGAATAATTTTTCCGCAGATCTAATTTGCTGGCTTGTTTTGATAACATGACGTCATGTCATGGCCCGGTGATTATTCGAACCGTTTCTGTTAACCAGCTCCACACATAACGCGAGGCGGTTTCTTGACATGCCTTGCCGAAGCGGAGATCGTGTTCCCCTAATTATGGGATTCTCATTAATGCGGTCGTGGGTAACCCAACCGTGTCTAGGACTCCTAGATTATAGGCAAGTCCCAAACGGCTACGGAGAGGACGCTTGATATTCACCCTCTTTATAAGGGGACAAGGTTTTCGCTTTTTCCCTCTCATGCTCAATCAAACCCTTCCCCCGCCTCGAGTTCTAACACCCAAAGCCCAGGTTAGGTGCTCCAGATCTTCAACCATGTCCCGATCCAGCCTTCAAGGCCGATGGACGCCCTCCTCCGTAAGAAGTTGAGGGAGGCCAGATATCTGACCGCCGAGGTTTTGCATCGGCTGCCTTCTCGAGGGTAGGTCGTCCCTACTCCCGAACCCAACGAGAACGTTGTGTTCGTCTCCCACTTCCTCCGAGGTCTAGGCCTCACTCTGGATCCTTTCGTCAGGGGCTTGATGTTCTATTACGGGTTAGATTTCCACGATCTAGCCCCGGACTCCTTTCTCCGCATCATGACATTTATTGTCGTGTGTGAGGCCTTCTTCCGCGTTACCCCTCACTTCGACCTGTGGCTCAAGACTTTTGAAGTAAAGCCAAAGATGATCGAGGGGCAACAAGCAGCGTGCGGAGGTGCATCAATAGGCAAGATGGCAGGAGCTCCATGGCCGAAAGGTTCCTTTCCAGAGGTGTCCGAATTATGGCAACAGGAGTGGTTTTACGTCACGGCTCCCAGAAGTGCCAAGTGGGTGGCTGCCCCTACTTTTCGCTCGGGCCCCCCACCACAACTGATGTCATGGATTAGCAGGGGTCTGAGCTGGGGTCCAGCCAAGGACGTGCCTATACTGCAAAGCCGCATCCGAGATCTCTTCGAGGGAGATTTTAATTTGGTTGCGGTAATACAAGTTATGTTGGTTCGTCAAGTCCAGCCTTGCAAACGCCGGCCCCTGCGCTTGTGGGAGTTCAACCCAGAGGGACCATGTGCCATTCAAAGTTTCCTCCGCCTGACGCATGAGGAGATGTACAAGTCATTCTTCGGACCTCAAGTGGAATGTCCGGATATCACCGAGGACGTGGGCCTGAGCAGTAACCACGCCGCCGAACAAGTAAGAAATCCTCTAGCCGAACACGCTGTCTTTTATTCGAAGTTATTTCTGAGAGTTTGCTTTTTGGCCAGGACTGGCTAACAAAGGCGAAGATGATTCGGTGTTTGGCCCCCCTCCCGGAGGGTTTGGAAAATCCGGTATTGGAGAAGATGCTCGAGGCCGCACCTTGCCCGGAGCCCTTGAAGGAAGATATCGAGGGGGATACTACGGGCGAATGCGGGCCCCCATCGCTACCCGCTCCGACCGAGGGAACGAGCGTCTCCATGAAGGAGGATGACCGGGGGAGGAAAAGGACTGCTTCTGAGGATCCGGAAGCCGAAGCCTCCAAACAGGAAAATAAGTCTTCCATAGAGGGTCCTGCCTCGGGGGGTGCTTTTGCCGCACAAAGTCCGCGGGGGGATCAGCCCTCCAACGAGTCGTAAGTGATCCCAAATATTTTAATAGTAAGAGTATGCTATCTTTTTCCTCTGAGAAAATAACCACTGCATATATCTTGCAGTTTGGGCCTCAGCCCCTCTCAAATGAGCTCGTCTTCAGGGGATCTTCTTCCAGAGATGATGGAGAGCGAAACGCCTCCCCCGGACTCCTCCGCTCTAGAAGCGAGCGACCCCAAAATGTTGTCGCGGAGGGCCTCTCCGGATCCGGTGAGGCCAGAAGATAATCCCGTTGACCCCCGAAGTCCCCAGTGTCTGGCTCCCGAAGAGAGCATACGAAAGAGTCCGGCACCGTTTGGTGTGCGGTCAGACATTCTGAGGGAGTTGGTGGGGCGAGCGGCCATCTCAGAAGAGCACCGTATGTTGATGGGGACGGTGATGGAGAGAATCTCGTCCGCTGAAAGCGGATTACATGAAGCCTTTATGAGTCTACTGACAGGCTTTGAGGTATGTGAGATAATATGTGATAGTACTGCACATGTTAGGTGTGCCTTGTGTAGATAGTAGCCCCTGAGACTCTGGTTATCATTGAGAATGGCAGCGAACAGAGGACCATATTCCCAGGAAATAACCAGACTGCCCCTATGTGCAGGTGGTGGAAGCTCCAGTGGCTAGCCGGACTAATGAGTTTGCCCAATTAAAACGACAACTGGATGCGGCAGACACCGACATCGAGCTTGTTAACAAGAGGCTTGATGAGGCACAGGGTAAGTGTTATCATCCGGTGAACGCCACATAGTAAGAGCAGCATAATGCCGGTATCTTTAATATGTTGTGACTGCAGATGGAGCTGCCATCGTGGAAGCCTTGCGGGAGGAACTTGCCCGAGCCAAGGAACAAGCGAGGATTAGTAATGCGGCTGCTTTGAAGGCAACCGAAGAGTTGAAAGCCGAGAAGGCCGCACATTGCGAGAGCCAGGAGAAGATGGCCAAGATGGTCGTAGAATTAAAAGACACTGCCGACCGTTGCCGGGTCCTTGAGAAAGAAAACTGAGCGAAGGCAACGGACCTTGAGAAGGCCGCAGCGGCAGACAAAGACATCCGTTCTGCTATGAGAGCGAAGAAGGAGGAGCTGCGGGAAGCCGGGGATATTGCGGCTGGGAAACCCTTCATGTTACGGAGGAAGTTCGGAGATCCACGGTATGCCCCTCTGGATCGGCTGTGGAGTTCGGCAGATGTGTATATGGATTTTGCGGCGAGCGCTGCCGATGCGGCCAAGTACTTCCAAGGTCAGACAGATCATGAAGTGGACAAGCTGTTCTGGACGCAATTCCACGTTCCAGAGCGTCCTCTTTCATTGACTGACCAGCTAGCCGAATGGTCCGAACTGAATAGGTTGTCCGGACTCGCCATGAGGTCTGTTGTGGATCAGTTATGGCCGGAAAGGCCAAAGCCGAACAACTATTTCAGCTTAGTGCAGCAGTTCCTTGATGCGGTGCCGGGCATTAATGCGGTGAAGTGGTCGGCGTGCATAGAAGGCTCGCGGATGGCCCTTGCCCATGTTAAAGCATACTGGGCGGAGATGGACGCTACCACTGTTGCGGCGCAGGGTTCGGCCATAGGCCGGGTGGCTGCCAAACACTATTTCGAGGAGGTTCTCGAGGGTGCTCGTTTGATAGAGGCCCAGTGCTCGAAAAATATTATGTTTGAGTGATATGTATGCTTTTATGAATTTTTATAAGGTTATTTTTATACTTTTTCATGAAAGTAGTATGATGCCTCCTGTGCGGCCGTTTATGTATACTTGTGTATAACCTGAAAGATTGCAGCCGTCGGCTTCAACCCCCACGCATAAAATGCGGGGGTGCTCGCAAAAAACACGTGTTCACACTTAACCCAACGTCTTAGTCCAATTAAGGAGGTGATAGCGTAGCGAGCGAGGCAACTGGACTATAATGCTTTAATACTTTCACTTAGCCATAGGAGTTTGACAGTGGGGTGCGTACATGCCTGGCCAGGAAATGACCCTTCGTTAAGGGGGAGGAATTCTAACATTCTGATAGGTCACCGAGTGGTTGAACAGTCTCACGCTATATCATGACAGTCAGTTTTCGGCTTTCTCTACTGAGGTGCTCGTCCGGATGAGCCAGGGCACAATCGCAGTAGTTCTCCTGGTGCTACCTTAGCCGGTAAAGCGGAACGTAAGGCACCAAAATACAGGAGCCAGGCAAACCCAACATTTGACCAAAGACAATGATTCAGAGCTGATGCATATAAGGCCAAACTCGCAACGCCGAACTCTCCCTAAGGTATTCGGTCTTTATGGTATAAACCGGGCCTAAATAGTGCCCTTCGTAAGAAGCCCCTTGTGTCCAGGTACGTGCATTATTCTGACATGGCCACATGCCAAGACGCCAGCATCCTTCTCAACTTTGCTGAGAATTCGGTGGACATGTATCAACAAGAGACAGTAAAAAAGGTTTACGCAGGGTCTTAATCTGAAAATAATCCTTGGAGCGGGTCCCTGCTGCACGTCTGCGCCTGTGTCTCCATTGTGCCGTATCCTGGACGGGTGTAGCACGATGATCATCTGTAAAAGAGAGGAACTTAGGTGAAAAAGTTCTCGTGCAAAAGGATAGTTTTTAAAGGAAGCAAGTATAATTCAAGATCAGTAAAAATTGCCACTTGTTTGTGCGTGTTGAGCCCCTTGTATAGGAGTGTGACCATTGATCCGGTATGAATTACATATACTTGCGCCGGACTCGTCTAACCGTGTCCGAGGTCTTGACGATCTATTAAATGCTTTAGTTGGTGAGGCTGTTTTTAGTGTGCACTCTCTTCGGCGCACTCTCTTCGGCGCGCAAAGATCGCTTAATACTTCCATTTACTGTAATGATGCCACGTGGTCCGGGCATCTTGAGTGTGAGGGAAGCGTAGTGCGGTATTGCATTAAAGCGAGCGAAAGCTTCGCGTTCGAGTAGTGCTTGATAGCCACTTTGGAATGGAGCGATGTGGAAGGTCAAATGTTCGCTACGGAAGTTATCGGGGGAGCCGAATATAACTTTTAGTAGCAGGGAGCCCGTGCAATGAGCCCCTGGGCCTGGCGTTACTCCTTTAAAGGTAGTATTGCTATGGCAAATTTTTGTTGGGTCTATCCCCATTTCACGGATTGTATCCTGATATATCAGGTTTAGACTGCTGCCACCGTCCATCGGGACTCGTGTGAAGTGATATCCGTCAATTATTGGGTCTAATACCAAGGCAGCCCATCCTGCACGCCAGATACTTGCTGAGTAGTCACGATGGTTGAAAGTGATCGGTTGAGACGACCAGTGGCAGAACTCCGCGGTGATAGGCCCTTGGGTATATTGTTCTGGGAGTGCCGTTGTGTTTCTTCCCTTGATCACGTGTAACACGTTTACTGTTTTGACTTCTGGTGGAAATTTCTTTTGTTCCCCAGTGTCTTGCTTGAGAGGCTCATCCTCGTCTTCGCTTGGTGTATCCTCCTCCTTGTGTACGGCATTGAGCTTACCGGACTGCTTGAAGATCCAACATTCTCTATGGGTATGATTAGCAGGTTTACCAGGGGTGCTATGGATCTGACATATTTGGTCCAGAATTTTGTTTAGGTTGGACAGTTCGTCTCTGGCGCCTTTAGAGGGCGGCTTTTGCTGACCTGGCCGAGAGCTTTTGAATCCGGCGTTTACTGCCGTGCTCTTCGTGATGTCTTCTTTATTCCGGCGTTTGTTACTGCTGTTGCGCCGTGATTTCCCGTTTCCATCTCTAACTTCAGATGTACTGGGGTCGCTGGTGCTGCATCTGGCTAGCCAGCTATCCTCACCCGCGCAAAAGCGGATCATGAGGCTTGTTAATGCTGCCATCGTTCTCGGCTTTTCTTGGCTGAGGTGTCTGGCGAGCAATTCGTCACGGACATTATGCTTAAAAGCTGCCAAGGCTTCAGCGTCCGGACAGTCGACAATTTGGTTCTTTTTAGTAAGAAACCTGTTCCAAAGTTTTTGGGCTGACTCTCCGGGCTGTTGAGTTATATGACTCAAATCATCCGTGTCCGAAGGTCGGACATAAGTCCCTTGAAAATTTGCCCGAAAAGCATCTTCGAGCTCTTCCCAACTTCCAATGGAGTTTTCGGGGAGGCCTTTAAGCCAGTGATGGGCTGGCCCTTTGAGCTTGAGGGGTAAGTACTTGATGGCGTGGAGATCATCTCCTCGAGCCATATGGATATGGAGGATATAATCCTCAATCCAGACCCCAGGGTCCGTTGTTCCGTCGTATGCCTCTATGTTTACGGGTTTGAATCCCTCTGGAAATTCATGGTCCAGCACCTCACTGGTGAAACATAGGGGGTGTGCGGCACCCCTGTATCCGGGTGTACTGCGTTGTTCGGATGTTTGTTGTGTTACATTGTATGCTGGGGCGTGCTTGCGTGGTCCATAGATGGATCTGGTTGCGCCATCCTTTTGGTGCGAGCCCTCGCGTGGATCGCGTATTATCTTGTGAGTGGCGTTGTTTGCCGCTCTATGTTGGCCATGAGGTCGTCTATCCAGCCAGGTGGCTCTTTTGATTTTCGGTTGTGGGGGGTCTGAGGCCTCCTCATTGAATTCAGGTAGCAACTTCCGCTTTGGGTAGCTCTTGGTGGGGCGATTGTCGCCGTACTTCGATGCTATGTTGAGTACTTTACTCCATCTGATTTGGAGTGTGTCCTGCACAGCCTTGAGCCTTTGCTTCTGCTTTTTCAGACTCCTCGCAGTGGCAACGAGCCTTTTACGGGCATTCTGCTGCTCCGGGTGCCTGTCCGGCGTTATGTCGTCCGGACTATTATCTTTGACAGAATTGGTTTGTTCGGTTTGATTCTCCATATTGTCGTGGTCCGGTAGTGGTTCACCCTGCTCCAACGCTGGGTCTGTATGATCGTTATTTCTGCCGAGATGGGATTTGGGGCGGCGCTTGCGCCGCCGCTTTGACTGCTTCTCGAGGGAACAAGCCTTCGGTGCGTCCTTCCGTTCCTCGTCGTCGTCTTTTGGTGTGTCCACCATGTATACGTCATATGATGAAGTGGACGTCCAGCGCCCTGTGGGCGGTGGTTCCTCTTCGCCTCCCGCATCGTCGTCCATACCGTCGATGTCTTCGAAGTCGAAGTTGAGCATGTCAGTTGAGTCATCGACAGTGGCTATTAAGTGGGTGGTGGGTGGGCATCGAATTTCTTCGTCGTCCGCATCCCAATACTGTTGGCCATAATTCGGCCAGGGCTCTCCTGACAAAGAGAGAGACCTTAGTGAATTCAGAATGTCGCCGAAGTGCGGGTGCTGAAAGATATCCGCGGTAGTGAATTCCATGATCGGCGCCCAATCGGATTCGATTGGCAGGGGCGCGGGCGGTTCGGAGTCAGAAAAAGAGTTCGGCACCTTGGAGTCACGGGCTGCGCAGAGGATTATGCTGGTGTTTGGCTCGATCGCCGTTGAGACTGCAGCCCCTGAGGGGGTGTCTAGCCACCCGTCCTCAATTGGCGCAGTTGGCTCCGAGCTAAGGGTCATACCTGATGCGGGCGTGGCCTCTGGGTTACTGTTCGGCGGCAGAGCTAGGTCATACCCATCATGACAGTGTGGCGCGCCCGGCTGTGGCTCGAATCCGTCGAAGATCAAGTCTCCACAGATGTCGGTCGTGTAGTTCAAACTTCCAAATCTGACCTGATGGCCAGGGGCGTAGCTTTCAATCTGCTCCAGATGACCAAGCGAATTAGCCCACAGTGCAAAGCCGCCGAATACGAAGATCTGTCCGGGGAGAAAAGTCTCACCCTGGACCGCATCGCTATCGATGATAGTAGGAGCCATCAAGCCTAACAGCGACGACACAGAGGAACTCTCAATGAAAGCACCAATGTCGGTGTCAAAACCGGCGGATCTTGGGTAGGGGGTCCCAAACTGTGCGTCTAGGCCAGATGGTAACAGGAGGCAGGGGACACGAAGTTTTACCCAGGTTCGGGCCCTCTTGATGGAGGTAAAACCCTACGTCCTGCTTGATTAATATTGATGATATGGGTGTTACAAGAGTAGATCTACCACGAGATTAGAGAGGCTAAACCCTAGAAGCTAGTCTATGGTATGATTGTATGTTGTCCTATGGACTAAAACCCTTCGGTTTATATAGACACCGGAGAGGGTTAGGGTTACACAAGGTTGGTTACAAAGGAGAAGATATCCATATATGTATTGCCTAGCTTGCCTTCCACGCCAAGTAGAGTCCCATCTGGACACGAGACGAAGTCTTCAATCTTGTATCTTCATAGTCTAACAGTCCGACATATGGAGATAGTCTGGCTGTCCGAAGACCCCCTAATCCAGGACTCCCTCACCCGTGCTACCATTCCCTTGAATTTTAATGCGTTCCTAGAGAAAGCTAAGTTGAAAGATGATGGTAGCAACTACACATACTAGGTCCGTAACTTGAGGATTATCCTCATTGCTGCACATAAGGATTACGTCCTGGAAGCACCGCTAGATGTAAGACCTGCTACAGGAGCAACTCTGGATGTTATGAACGTCTGGCAGACTAAAGCTGATGACTACTCGATAGTTCAGTGTGCCATGCTTTACGGCTTAGAATCCGGACTTCAAAGACGTTTTGAACGTTATGGAGCATATGAGATGTTCCAGGAGTTGAAGTTAATATTTCAAGTAAATGTCCGAGTTGAGAGATATGAAGTCTCCAACAAGTTCTATAGTTGCAAGATGGAGGAGAACAGTTCTGTCAGTGAACACATACTCAGAATGTCTGGGTACCATAACCACTTGACTCAGTTCGGAGTTAATCTTCCTGATGATAGTGTCATCGACATAGTTCTTCAATCAATGTCACAAACTATAAAGGCTTTGTGATGAACTATAACATGCAAGGGATGGAAAAGACAATTCCCGAGCTCTCCATGATGCTTAAAGCTGCAGAGGTAGAAATCAAGAAGGAGCATCAAGTCTTGATGGTTAACAAGACCACTAGTTTTAAGAAAAAGGGCAAAGGGAAGAAGGGAAACTTCAAGTAGAATAGCAAACAAGTTGCTGATCCCGGGAAGAAGCCCAAGTCAGGACCTAAGCCTGAAACTGAGTGCTTCTACTGCAAAGGGACTGGTCACTGGAAGCGAAACTGCCCCAAGTATTTGGCGGATAAGAAGGATGGCAAAATGAAAGGTATATTTGATATACATGTTATTGATGTGTACCTTACTAATGCTCATAGTAGCGCCTGGGTATTTGATACTGGTTCTGTTGCTCATATTTGCAACTCGAAACAGGGGCTACAGATTAAACAAAGATTGGCTAAGGACAAGGCGACAATGCGCGTCGGAAATGGTTCCAAGGTCGATGTGATCGCTGTCGGTACGCTACCTCTACATCTACCTTCAGGATTAGTTTTTAGACCTGAATAATTGTTATTTGGTGCCAGCGTTGAGCATGAACATAATATCTGGATCTTGTTTGATGCGAGGCAGTTATTCATTTAAATCAGAGAATAATGGTTGTTCTATTTATATGATTAATATCTTTTATGGTCATGCACCCTTGATGAGTGGTCTATTTTTGTTGAATCTCGATCGTAGTGATACACATATTCATAATATTGAAGCCAAAAGATGCAAAGTTAATAATGATAGTGCAAATTATTTGTGACACTGTCGTTTAGGTCATATTGGTGTAAAGCACATGAAGAAACTCCATGCTGATTGTCTTTTGGAATCACTTGATACTAGCGGACCATGCCTCATGGGCAAGATGACTAAGACTCCGTTCTCTGGAACAGTAGAGCGAGCCACTAACCTATTGGAAATAGTACATACTAATGTATGCGGTCCGATGAGTGTTGAGGCTCGCGGCAGGTATTGTTATTTTCTGACCTTCACAGATGATTTGAGCAGATATGGGTATATCTACTTAATGAAACATAAGTATGAAACATTTGAAAAGTTCAAAGAATTTCAGAGTGAAGTAGAAAATCATCGTAACAAGAAAATAAAGTTTCTACAATCTGATCGTGGAGGTGAATATTTGAGTTCTGAGTTTGGTCTTCATTTGAAACAATGTGGAATAGTTTCGCAACTCACGCCACCTGGAACACCACAGCCTAATGGTGTGTCCGAACGTTGTAATCGTACTTTATTAGATATCGTGCAATCTATGATGTCTCTTACCGATTTACCACTATCGTTTTGGGGTTATGCTTTAGAGACGACTGCATTCACATTAAAAAGTGTTGGAGATATGCCCTAGATGTAATCATGTATGATGATATTTCCTATGTGTTTATGAATAAAGATAGTCCTTGGACATTATCAATAATGTGTATCAGCAAGTACGTGACTTGTTTGTGGGACTATGCATTGTATGATGACTGTCCTAAAAGGTCCCTAGTCGAAAGGGCTGTGTGGACGCACAGCCGACTAGACTAGCATATGACACGGTCGATGGCTTGGTCTCACTAGACATGGAGCATTGGATGCTAACCAGATAATATGGACCCGGAAGGATCTGGTCGGATTCGACATAGTCAGATCCGAGTCGAGATAAGGTCCGAGTCGGACAGACCCAACTATGAGACGCAGCGATATGTCATCTGTGAGTCTCTAGTACAACATACGTTCTATGTCCTAAGACCTGAGCTGGCGCATGTACTCGGGATGGTGACAGACTTGCTTTGGGCCAACCAAACGCTACTCCGTGACTGGGTAGTTACAAAGGTAGGTTTCGGGCTTGTCCAGACCCATGTTGTGAGACATGGTCGAGCAAGATGGGATTTGCCCCTCCGATCAGGAGAGATATACTCTGGGCCCCTCGTGTGATCCGACTAGGATAAGCATGGCCATGCGACAAGGATTATGAGATAATCTAGTTTGTGGTCGGCATCACTGGAACAAGAAAGAGGTCGGGCTAGCACAAGGATGACAGACTCGCCTTGAGCCCGACAACATATATCGTGTGGCAAAAGGAATGGAAGTATGATGTACATGTTCGCCTAACCAGCTTCATAGCCTGCTTGGTGTTCGACATGCCTTGCTAGGGGCCGCTACCAACTGTGCAGTTCGGAGGTGATCCGAACTGTGACCAAGCCGGCTTGAACCTAAGGGGTCACGCGCTTAAGGGAAGGAACCTACGAGGTCGGATCCGGGGACACTGGTCGGATGTGATCTGAGCTATATTCAGATTTTGGCCGAGTAGACTTATGGGCTTTAGGGTCCGTGCGAGGCCCAAGTGTTGAGCCCGCGACAGACGCCTATATAAAGTGGGGTGCGGCACACTCATGTGGATCGCTTTGGTGCTGTCACTAGGGTTTGCATGTGTTTTGAATAGCCACCTCCACTCGCCGCCGACTGTGTGATCGGACCTAGCAGTCCGCCACATGGTGTTCCTCCTACACGCGCGGATACCATTAGAGGCAATGTACTTGCCCCGCTCCGGCGAACCTGTATGTGGGAACCGACGACCAGCTATTCGAGGGAGATTGGACGAGGAGGAGACGATCCACGCGGACGCGCTGCCCCAACTCTTCTTCCGTTGCACGGCACTGCGCGTCTAGTGGTAACGATCCATGGTCCATTCCCGTAGCATGTCCCTAGTTGTTCTGTGCGTAGGAAAATTCTAATTTGCAGTCAACGCACCCTACTGTAGAACCCAACAGTGGTATCAGAGCCTCTGCTATAGGATTTGGTTTCAGATAGTATGCATATTAGATATGTGGAGGCGGCAGATGAGATCTATCATTGTTGATAAGATCGACTATGTGCACGGTTGATGAGATCAACTACACATGGGGATCGTTGTGGCTATGTTTTTTGTTGATCGAAGTCGATGAGGTCGTGACACGGTTGTTGAGATCAACTGCACATGGGGACCGCCGCGTGCGTAGCGCCTTGTATTTCGTACATGATCACTCAAACTGGTAGAATGCGAGTAACTTTGTTTTGTAGGTTTGATGTGAACAGTATGGCTCATGTGTATGTGATGCATGTGTGTAAATTATACATGGCCTGCGTGTCATGTTTGTCAGCCGGCAGGAGCCAAAGTGCTATCATTATATTGTATAATGACCTCCATGTCGACTAATGACTCTATGTAAAATTCATTACTAGTTGTAGTAGTTGGATAATAGAGATCAGGTTGGCGTCTTGGTGTCCCGGTGTGACAAACAAGATGGAGTTTCTAGATGGTCATCGGAGTTGGAGCCGACCTGGAAGAACATCCATGAAGGAGCCATACTATTTCATGATGTGTGTTTATTTGTGATTGTTATGCTTCTCTGTTTCTATGCATGTTAGAATGGTAGAAAGATCCCTCATGAATATCAAGTAAATTGCCATTCCCGATGTTGCACCTTCGCACGTCAAGTACGTCTAGTAGTGGGCTCATAAAATTGGGGTGCTGCTAGCTGTCCTTGAACTGAAGGGTCCGTGTCGGACACAGACATGCACTTCATCGGGTTAACTTGACAAGGCTATAAAAACGATTTTGGGCCTTGTGGCAAAGAAGGTTGGAGGACTGGGTATGAGGTACCTTCCCGACCGACAGGAGTTGTATAGAGATTCATTAGCAAGGAGTTGCTTATCGGATAAGCATGTTGTCTAGCAGAGATGCTAAAGCTCACTAGTCGCATGTGCTAGTCGGATCCTGAATCATTGAGAGTTTGCAGAGGGATGCCAACTTCAGTGGGAGTATTTATATTTAAGGCTTGAATTACTCTACATAAACACATTGCTTAGTGATTGCATATTTTCTGTTGTAGATCAATGGCACCACCTGCTCAACCCAACTTTGCATTGAAATCAATTCTGGAAAAGGATAAACTGAATGGAACAAACTTTACCACCTGGTATAGAAATCTGAGAATTGTTCTCAAGCATGATAAAAAGGAACAAGTTCTAGAGGATCCACTTCCAGAGGAACCTGCCGATAATGCTAGTGCCACAACTAAGAATGCCTACCAGAAACTCGTTGATGAATCAACGGAGATCAGCTGTCTAATGCTGGCTTGTATGGAGCCCGATTTGCAACAGCATGTCGAAAATGTTGAGGCTTACGATATGATCGAGAGTCTCAAGAGCATGTTTCAGACACAGGCTAGGACCGAAAGGTTCAACGTCTGGCGATCCTTGATGGATTGCAAGCTGAAGGAAGGTGATCCACTGAGCCCACATGTGATCAAGATGATGGGATATGTGCAAGCTTTGGATCATTTGGGCTTCCCGCTCTTGGATGAGCTGGCTACTGATGCAGTTCTGGGTTCTCTTCCGCCTAGCTATGGGATGTTCATCTCGAACTATCATATGCATGGCATGGATAAGAAGCTCACTAAATTGCATGGGATGCTCAAAGTGGCAGAGCAGGATATTAAGAAAGGCACACATCAAGTGTTGATGGTGCAGAAATCGGCTAAGTTCAAGAAGAGTTGGTCCAAGAAAAAGACTAAGGCAAAGGGCACGGAGACAGCAACCTCCACCGCTGCACCAAATTCTAGACCGGACTTGAAGACCATTTGCTATCATTGCAAGGAAACTGGTCACTGAAAGAGGAACCGTAGCAAGTGGCTTGCAGAGCATGGCAAGAAGGCCGGAAATGCTTCTTCGGGCAAAGGTACACTTGTTGCATATGTTATAGACATTTACCTTGCTGACATACCTAGAAGCTCTTGGGTATTTGATACCAGATCTGTTGTTCATATTTGCAACTCGATGCAGGGGCTGGTAAGAACTAGGCGTGTGGCACAAGGGGAGATTGACATCAGGGTTAGCAACAAAGCAAGAGTTGCTGCGTTGGAGGTCGGCATGATGCAACTCCAGCTTCCTTCTGGATTTATTTTGGAATTAAATAATTGTTATTACATTCCTGCACTTAGTCGGAACATTATTTCTGCCTAATGCTTGATGAGTCAGGGTTATGAATTCAATTTAAAGGACAATGGTTGTTCGATTTATTTGAATGGGATGTGCCACGGCTATGCACCCATTGTTGATGGGCTATTTATATTGAATCTAGAACAGGAACCGGTCTATAACATGAATGTCAAGAGTCATAAGCCTAATGAGATAAATCCGACATACTTTTGGCATTGCCGGCTTGGACACATTAGTCTGAAACGCATAAAGAAGCTCCATGATGATGGGCTCCTAACTTCGTCCGAGTTTGGGTCGTTCGAGACATGCGAATCATGCTTGCTTGGCAAGATGACTAAGTCTCCTTCTGCAAAGAATTGCGAGAGGGCGTCCGAGCTATTGGAACTTATACATAGTGATGTGTGTGGTCCTATGAGCACAATTGCCAGAGGTGGCTATCAGTACTTCGTGACTTTTACCGACGACTTGAGTAGATATGGATATATCTATTTGATGAGGCACAAGTCGGAAACTTTTGAAAAGTTCAAAGAGTTCAGAATGAGGTTGAGAGTCAGCTCGGCAAAACTATAAAACTTCTACGATCTAATCGTGGAGGTGAGTACATGAGCCAGGAGTTTGATGATCATCTGAAAAGCCGAGGTATAGTACCTCAACTCACACCTCCGGGTACGCCACAGAGAAATGGCGTATTAGAACGAAGGAATCATACCTTGTTGGACATGGTTCGATCTATGATGAGGAAATCGGATTTACCCTTGTCATTCTGGGGATACGCTCTAGAAACTGCAGCTTTCACAGTTAACATGGTACCATCAAAATCCGTAGATAAGACACCACATGAGATGTGGACCGGGAAGACTCCCAGTTTGTCTTTTCTAAAGATTTGGGGTTGTGAAGCATCTGTCAAGCGACTTATGTGAGACAAGCTTACACCCAAGTCGGACAAATGCATATTCATGGGATATCCGAGGGAAACCTTGGGATATAGCTTCTACAACTAGGAAGAGAACAAAGTGTTTGTTGCTCGGAACGGGGGTTTTCCTTGAGAAAGAGTTTCTTAGTTGGGAGGGTCCAACTCGAAGAAATTCGAGTACCACTTGGGGATGGCTCGGCGAGTGATGAGATCATACCGGAGTCTATCAGGGAACCCGTAGTGGAAGCGGCACCGGAACCACGGAGGTCGGAAAGATTGCGCAGAGTGCATGATGTATTGTTGCTAGAAAGTGACGAGCCGGCCACGTATGCGGAAGCGATGGTGAGCCCGGATTCCGAGGCATGGCTAGAGGCCATGAGATTCGAGTTAAAGTCCATGGATGAAAATCAAGTCTGGGACTTGGTTGATCTACCGCCTGGCGTAAAGGCCATTGGCTGCAAATGGGTCTTTAAGAAGAAAACTGATGTGGATGGAAATGTTCAGATCCACAAAGCTCGACTTGTCGCTAAAGGTTATGGACAAGTTCAAGGAATTGACTACGACGAGACTTACTCGCCGGTAGCGAAGCTGAAGTCGGTGAGGATCGTACTAGCTATAGCTGCATATTTCGATTACGAGATATGGCAGATGGATGTCAAAACAGCTTTCCTTCACGAAAATTTAACCAAGGATGTGTATATGATACAACCCGAGAGTTTTGTCGATCCGACTAGCACTAGTAAAGTATGCAAGCTTAAGAGATCCATTTATGGATTGAGGCAAGCATCTCGGAGTTGGAACATTCGTTTTGATGAGGTTGTCACTAGTCTCGTTTTCATCAAAAGTGATGAGGACGCTTGTTTATACAAGTAGTTAAGTGGGAGCTCGATTGTGTTTTTGATCTTGTATGTGGATGGCATACTACTGATCGGAAATGATGTTTCGATGCTGAACTCGGTCAAGGAATCATTGACTGGCAAGTTTTCAATGAAGGACCTTGGTGAGGCAGTTTACATTTTAGGCATCAAGATCTATAGAGATAGATCGAGGAGGCTGCTCAGCTTGAGCCAAAGCACATACATAGATAAAGTATTGAAGCGGTTCAACATGAGTGAGGCCAAGAAAGGGTTCTTGCCTATCTCACATGTTATAAGGCTAAGCAAGACTCAGAGTCCTTCGACATCTGACGAGCGAAGCAGGATGAGTCGAATTTTGTATGCCTCGGCAATTGGATCCATCATGTATGCCATGATATGTACACGGCCTGATGTTGCTTTTGCAATAAGCCTAACAAGTAGATACTAGTCCAACCCAGGTGAGAGTCACTGGGCAGCGGTAAAGACTATTTTGAAGTACCTGAAAAGGACTAAAGAGATGTTCCTAGTTCATGGAGGTGAGGAAAAGCTCGTCATAAGGGGTTACACCGATGCTAGTTTCCAAACCGACATAGATGATTGTCAATCACAGTCCGGATTGGTGTATGTCATGAATGGAGGGCAGTGAGCTGGATGTGTTCCAAGCAAGATACGGTGGTCGATTCTACCACAGAAGCCGAATACATTGTGGCTTGTGAAGATGCAAAGGAAGGTGTTTGGATCCGGAATTTTTTGGATGATCTTGGTATTTTCCCAGCCTCGGTAAAACCATTGGACCTTTATTGTGACAATTCTGGAGCCATCGCATAAGCCAAGGAGCCGAGGGATCACCACAAGACCAGACACATAAATCAGAAATATCACCTGATACGAAATATCTTAAAGAATGGTGATGTTGAGTTATGCAAAATGCACACGGATGCAAATGTTGCAGATTCATTGACTAAGCCGCTTCCACAATCCAAGCATGAGGGGCACATTAGAGCTATGGGCATTCGATATCTATTTGATTGAGTCTAGTGCAAGTGGGAGACTGTTGCAGATATGCCCTAGAGGCAATCATGTATGATGATATTTCCTATGTGTTTATGAAAAAAGATAGTCCTTGGACATTATCAATAATGTGTATCAGCAAGTATGTGACTTGTTTGTGGGACTATGCATTGTATGATGACTGTCGTAAAAGGTCCCTAGTCGAAAGGGCCGTGTGGACGCGCAGCCAACTAGACTAGCATATGACATGGTCGATGGCTTGGTCTCACTAGCCATGGAGCATTGGATGCGAACCGGATAATATGGACTCGGAAGGATCTGGTCGGATTCAACGTAGTCAGATCCGAGTCGAGATAAGTTCCGAGTCGGACAGACCCAACTATGAGACACAACGATATGTCATCTGTGAGTCTCTAGTACAACATACGTTCTATGTCCTAAGACCTGAGCTGGTGCATGTGCTCGGGATGGTGATAGACTTGCTTTGGGCCAACAAAACGCTACTCCGTGAATGGGTAGTTACAAAGGTAGGTTTTGGGCTTGTCCAGACCCATGTTGCGAGACATGGTCGAGCAAGATGGGATTTGCCCCTCCGATCAGGAGAGATATACTCTGGGGCCCTCGTGTGATCCGACCAGGATAAGCATGGCCATGCGACAAGGATTATGAGATAATCTGGTTTGTGGTCGGCATCACTGGAACGAGAAATAGGTCAGGCTAGCACAAGGATGACAGAATCGCCTTGAGCCCGACAACATATATCGCGTGTCAAAAGGAATGGAAGTATGATGTACATGTTTGCCTAACCAGCTTCATAGCCTGCTTGGTGTTCGACATGCCTTGCTAGGGGCCGCTACCAACCGTGCAGTTCGGAGGTGATTCGAACTGCGACCAAGCCGGCTTGAACCTAAGGGGTCACGCGCTTAAGGGAAGGAACCTACGAGGTCGGATCCGGGGACACTAGTTGGATGTGATCCGAGGTATATTCGTATTGTGGCCGAGTAGACTTATGTGCTTTAAGGTCCATGCGAGGCCCAAGTGTTGAGCCTGCGACGGACACACATATAAAGTGGGGTGCGGCACACTCATACGGTTGATCGCTTCGGCGCTGTCACTAGGGTTTGCATGTGTTGCGAATAGCCACCTCCACTCACCGCCGACTGTGTGATCGGACCTAGCATTCTGCTGCACGGTGTTCCTCCTGCACACGCGGATACCGTTACAGGCGGTGCACTTGCGCCGCTCCGGCGAACCTGTACGTGGGAACCGACGACCGGCTGTTTGAGGGAGATCGGGCAAGGAGGAGACGATCCACGTGGACGTGCTGCCCCAACTCTTCTTCCGTTGCATGGCGCTGCGCGTCTAGTGGTAACGATCTGTGATCCATTCCTATAGCATGTTCCTAGTTGTTCTACGTGTAGGAAAATTCTAATTTGCAGTCAACGCACCCTACCGTAGAACCCAACAAAAAGGGCACCATCTAAATCCCTTGAGACGACACCATATGAACTCTGGTTTGGCAAGAAACCTAAGCTGTTGTTTCTTAAAGTTTGGGCCTGCGATGCTTATGTGAAAAAGCTTCAACCTGATAAGCTCGAACCCAAATCGGAGAAATGCGTCTTCATAGGATACCCAAAGGAAACTGTTGGGTACACCTTCTATCACAGATCCGAAGGCAAGATATTTGTTGCTAAGAATGGATCCTTTCTAGGGAAGGAGTTTCTCTCGAAAGAAGTGAGTGGAAGGAAAGTAGAACTTGATGAGGTAATTATACCTTTTCACGAATTAGAAAGTAGTTCATCACGTAAATCGGTTACAATGATTCCTACACTAATTAGTGAGGAAGCTAATGATGATGATCATGAAACTTCAGATCATGTTACTACTGAACCTCGTAGGTCAACCAGCGTACAGTCCGCACTAGAGTGGTACGATAATCCTGTTTTGGAGGTCATGTTAATAGACCATGATGAACCTACGAACTATAAGGAAGCGATGATGAGCCCAGATTTCGCGAAATGGCTTGAGGCCATGAAATCTGAGATGGGATCCATGTATGAGAACAAAGTGTGGATTTCGGTTGACTTGCCCGATGATCGGCAAGCCATAGAGAATAAATGGATCTTCAAGAAGAAGACTGACGCTGACGGTAATGTTACTGTCTACAAAGCTCGACTTGTTTCAAAAGGTTTTTGACAAGTTCAAGGAGTTGACTACGATGAGACCTTCTCACCCGTAGCGATGCTTAAGTCTGTCCGAATCATGTTAGAAATTGCCGCATTTTATGATTATGAAATTTGGCAAATGGATGTCAAAACTACATTCCTTAATGGATTTCTTAAAGAAGAGCTGTATATGATGCAACCATAAGGGTTTGTCGATCCTAAAGGTGCCAACAAAGTGTGCAAGCTCCAGCGTTCCATTTATGGACTGGTGTAAGCCTCTCGGAGTTGGAATATATGCTTTGATAGTGTGATCAAAGCATATGGTTTTATACAGACTTTTGGAGAAGCCTGTATTTACAAGAAAGTGAGTGGGAGCTCTATAGCATTTCTAATATTATATGTGGATAACATATTGTTGATTGGAAACAATACGGAATTTCTGGATAGCTTAAAAGGATACTTGAATCAGAATTTTTCGATGAAGGACCTCGGTGAAGCTGCTTATATATTGGGCATCAAGATCTATAGAGATAGATCAAGACGCTTAATTGGACTTTCACAAAGCACATACCTTGATAAAGTTTTGAAGAAGTTTAAAATGGATCAGTCAAGGAAAGGGTTCTTGCCTGTGTTACAAGGTGTGAAGTTGAGTCAGACTCAATGCCTGACCACTGCAGAAGATAGAGAGAAAATGAAAGTCATTCCCTATGCCAAAGCCATAGGTTCTATCATGTATGCTATGCTATGTACCAGACCTGATGTGTGCCTTGCTATAAGTTTAGCAGGGATGTACCAAAGTAATCCAGGAGTGGATCACTGGACAGCGGTCAAGAACATCCTGAAATACGTGAAAAGGACTAAGGATATGTTTCTCGTTTATGGAGGTGACAAAGAGCTTGTCGTAAATGGTTACGTTGATGCAAGCTTTGACACTGATCTGGATGACTCAAAGTCGCAAACCAGATACTTATTTATATTTAATGGTGGAGCTGTAAGTTGGTGCAGTTCCAAGCAGAGCGTCATGGCGGGATCTACGTGTGAAGTGGAGTACATAGCTGCTTTGGAAGCAGCAAATGAAGGTGTCTGGATGAAGGAGTTCATATCCGATCTAGGTGTAATACCTAGTGCATCGGGTCCAATGAAAATCTTTTGTGACAATACTGGAGCAATTGTCTTGGCTAAGGAATCCAGATTTCACAAGAGAACCAAACACATCAAGAGACACTTCAATTCCATCCGTGATCAAGTCGAGGAAGGAGACATAGATATTTGCAAGATACATACAGATCTGAGTGTTGCAGACCCATTGACCAAGCCTCTCTCACGAGTAAAACATGATCAGCACCAAGACTCCATGGGTGTTAGAATCATTACTATGTAATCAAGATTATTGACTCTAGTGCAAGTGGGAGACTGAAGGAAATATTCCCTAGAGGCAATAATAAAGTTGTTATTTATATTTCCTTATATCATGATAAATGTTTATTATTCATGCTAAAATTGTATTAACCAGAAACTTGGTACATGTGTGAATACATAGACAAACAGAGTTTCCCTAGTATGCTTCTACTTGACTAGCTCGTTAATCAAAGATGGTTAAGTTTCCTAACCATAGACATGTGTTGTCATTTCATGAACGGGATCACATCATTAGAGAATGATGTGACGGACAAGACCCATCCATTAGCTTAGCATAATGATTGTTAAGTTTTATTGCTATTGCTTTCTTCATGACTTATACATGTTCCTCTGACTATGAGATTATGCAACTCCCGAATACTAGAGGAGCACCTTGTGTGCTATCAAACGTCACAACGTAACTGAGTGATTATAAAGATGCTCTACAGGTGTCTCTGAAGGTGTTTGTTGGGTTGGCATAGATCAAGATTAGGATTTGTCACTCTGATTATCGGAGAGGTATCTCTAGGCCCTTTCGGTAATGCACATCAGTATAAGCCTTGAAAACAATGTAACTAATGAGTTAGTTGCGGGATGATGTATTACGGAACGAGTAAAGAGACTTTCCGGTAACGATATTGAACTAGGTATGATAATACAACGATCGAATCTCGATCAAGTAACAAACTGATGACAAAGGGAATAACGTATGTTGTTATTGTGGTTTGACCGATAAAGATCTTCGTAGAATATGTAGGAACCAATATGAGCATCTAGGTTCCGCTATTGGTTAATGACCGGAGATGTGTCTCGGTCATGTCTACATAGTTCTCGAACCCGCAGGGTCCGCACGCTTAACGTTCGATGACAATTTGTATTATGAGTTATGTGTTTTGGTGACCGAAGTTTGTTCGGACTCCCAGATGAGATCACGGACATGACGAGGAGTCTCAAAATGGTTGAGAGGTAAAGATTCATATATTGGAAGGTAGTATTTGGACATCAGAATGGTTCCGAGTGATTCAGGTATTTTACCAGAGTACCGAGGGGTTACCGGAACCCCCCGGGGGAATTAATGGGCCTACATGGGCCTTAGTGGAGAGAGAGGAGGGCTGCAAGGGGTGTCCGCTCCCCATGGCAGTCCGAATTGGACTAGGGGAGGGGGCCGCACCCCCTTTCCCTTTCCCTCTCCTTCCTTTTCCCTTCGGTGAAGAAAGGAAAGGGGGGCGAGTCCTACTAGGACTAGGAGTGCTAGTAGGACTGCCCCCTTGGCGCGCCCCCTCTAGGCCGGCCGCCTTCTTCTCCCCTCCTTTATATACGGGGGAGGGGGGCATCCCAAAGGCACATCAATTAGTCATGTGCGGTGCCTCCTCCACAGTTTACTCCTTCGGTCATAATGTCGTAGCGCTTAGGCGAAGCCCTGCGCGAATCACATCACCGTCACCACACCGTCGTGCTGACGGAACTCTCTCTCGACCCTCTACTGGATCAAGAGTTTCAGGGACATCATCGAGCTGAACACATCATCGAGCTGAACGTGTGCTGAACTCGGAGGTGCCGTACGTTCGGTACTAGATCGGTTGGATCGTGAAGACATTCGACTACATCAACCGTGTTAACCTAACGCTTCCGCTTTCGGTCTACGAGGTTACATGGACACACTCTCCCCCTCTCGTTGCTATGCATCTCCTAGATAGATCTTGCGTGATCGTAGGATTTTTTTTGAAATTGCATGCTATGTTCCCCAACACTATATGCAGTATTTACGTGCCGTTCCAAGTAAATTTGCATGTGCCAAACTCTAAACCTGCAAATAATAATCTGTTTTGAATCCCCGAATCGCTATGTAGCGACTGGGAGCTGTCAATATCTTCCATGCTAGGTGGGTTATTCTCACGATGAGTGTTTATTCACTTGTCATTCATGCGAAAGTGGCTGGAAATCGGGATGCCCAGTTCCATGCTCGAAATCAAATCAAAATATAATTTCAAACAAAACTCCCTCGGGACTGTTGTTGGTATGGAAGGTACCCGTTGTTTTGGACCAGTCGTGGAGTGTGGTTGTTGGTGGAGGGGGAGTAAAAACTTTACCATTCTATTTGGGAACTGCCTATAATGTATCTTGTATGGAAGATACCGAGATCTCTTAGTTGTTATGTTGACAATGAAAGCATATCGCTCAAAAAATTATTCATCTCTGCTTTAAAAGCTCGAGCTTTGGCACCTCTGTAAATCCCTACTTCCCTCTGCAAAGGGCCTATCTATTTACCTTTATTGGCGAGTCATCATCCTCTTATAAAAATCACCAGTTAGAGAGCACCACTGTCATTTGTATGCGTTGCTATTAATTGATATTGAGTATGACTGTGACTGTATTTCTTTTACCATGAATTACAATGTCTAGTCAGTCCTTGATCTTCAGGGGTGCTGTGCATTTATGTTTTGCGGTCTCAGAAAGGGCTAGCAAGATACCATTTTGTTATATCATATCATGATTGTTTTGGAAAAGTGTTGTCATCCAAGATTTATTATTATTGCTCGCTAGTTGATTATGCCATTGATATGAGTAAATGTGAGACCTAACTTTTATTGTTGTTGGGAAACATTGAATGGAAAACAAAACAAATTCTACACACATGCAATGATCTATCCATGGAGATATGTAACAATGAGAAGGTCAGAGTGTGTCTACATGCCCTCATAGACCGTAAGTGGAAGCGTTTCACAACGTGGTTGATGTAGTCGAACTTTCTTCGTGCTCCAACCGATCTAGTACCGAACGCATGACACCTCCGCGTTCTGCACACGTTCAGCTCGGTGATGTCCTCCACCTTCTTGATCCAGCAAGATGGCGATGTAGTAGATGAGTTCCGGCAGCACGATGGTGTGGTGACGGTGATGGTGATGTGATCTCCGCAGGGCTTCACCTAAGCACTACGAAAATATGACTGATGGATTAAACGGTGGACTGGGGCGTCGCACACGGCTAAGACAATGTTTTGTCCTTGTGTGGCGCCCCCTCCCCACATATATATAGGTGGGACGGAGGGAGGAGAAGCCAAAGGAGGTGCCCAAGTAGGAGGAATCCTACTTGGGGTCACTCCCAAGCCATGCCCCCTTCCTTATTTGGAGTGCGGGGAAAGGCAGGGGAGGGTGGCGCCCCCCTTTCCTTTCTTCCATGAGAGGGAAAGGCGGAAGGGGCTAGAGCTCCCCCTTTTCCTTCCCGAGGGCTTCCAAACAAGGGAGGGGGCGCACTAGCCCCTTTGTGGGCTGGTCTGTCCCCTCCTTTGGCCCATAAGGCCCATAACTTGCCTCGAGGAGGGGGGGGGGGTGCCGGAACCCCTTCCGGTGACCCGATTCCTTCCCGGTACGCCCCGAAACACTTTCGGTGTCCAAATACTATCGTACTATATATCAATCTTTACCTCTCGACCATTTCGAGTCTCCTCGTCATGTCCGTGATCTCATCCGAGACTCCGAACAACATTCGCTCACCAAAACATATAACTCATATAACATTATATCATCAACGAATGTTAAGTGTGCGGACCCTACGGGTTCGAGAACTATGTAGACATGACCGAGAAACCTCTCCGGAAAATAACCAATAGAGGAACCTGGATGCCCATATCGGCTCCTAAATATTCTACGAAGTTCTTTATCGGTCGAATTGTTATGACAACATACGTAATTCCCTTTGTCCATTGGTATGTTACTTGCCCGAGATTCAATCGTCGGTATCTTCACACCTAGTTCAATCTCGTTACCGGCAAGTCTCTTTACTTGTTCCGTAATACATCACCTTGTGACTAACTCCTTAGCCATTTGCATGCAAGCTTATGATGTATTACCGAGAGGGCCCAGAGATACCTCTCCGATACTCGAAGTGACAAATCCTAATCTCGATCTATTCCAACTCAACAAAAACCTTCGGAGGTACCTGTAGAGCATATTTATGATGACCCAGTTACGTTGTGACATTTGATAGCACACAAGTTATTCCTCCGGTATCAGGGAGTTGCATAATCTCATAGTCGAAGGAATATGTATTTGTCATTAAGAAAGCAATATCAATAAAATTGAATGATCATTACGCTAAGCTAATGGATGGGTCTTGTCCATCACATCATTCTCCTAATGATGTGATCCCGTCATCAAATGACAACACATGTCTATGGTTAGGAAACCTTAACCATCTTTGATCAACGAGCTAGTCTAGTAGAGGCTTACTAGGGACATGGTATTTTTTAATGTATACACACATGTATTTCAGTTTCCGATCAATACAATTCTAGCATGAATAATAAACCTTTATCATGAATAATGAAATATAAAATAACAACTTTATTATTGCCTCTACGGCATATTTCCTTCAATTGTGAATTTGGTTAGTTCATAATCTTTGCTGAAAACTTGAATGCTGGCTATACATATTTGCAACAACAAGATCAAACAGAGTTTGTAAAAGTTTTTCTTTATCACTTTCAGTCTGTCAACTGAATTGCTTGAGGACAAACAATGGGTTAAGCTTGTGGCAGTTGATACGTCTCCATCGTATCTACTTTTCCAAACTCTTTTGCCCTTGTTTTGGACTCTAATTTGCATGATTTGAATGGAACTAACCCGGACTGACGTTGTTTTCAGCAGAATTGCATTCGTGTTATTTTTGTGCAGAAATAAAAATTCTCGGAATGACCTGAAAATCCACGGATAATAATTTTGGAATATATAAAAATATTGGTGAAAGAATCAACCGGAGGGGACCCACCTGATGTCCACAAGGGTGGAGGGCGCTCCCACCCCCAAGGGCGCGACCCCTGCCTTGTGGGTCCCCTGGATCTCCATCGACCTCAACTCCAACTCCATATATTCACGTTCGGGGAGAAAAAAAATCAGAGTGAAGGATTCATCACGTTTTATGATATGAAGTTGCCGCCACCTCCTGTTCTTCATCGGGAGGGCTGATCTGGAGTCCGTTCGGGGCTCCGGAGAGGGGGATTCATCGCCGTCGTCATCATCACCAACCTTCCCCCATCACCAATTTCATGATGCTCACCGCCATGCGTGAGTAATTCCATCGTAGGCTTGCTGGACGGTGATGGGTTGGATGAGATTTATCATGTAATCGAGATAGTTTTGTTAAGGTTTGATCCCTAGTATCCATTATGTTCCGAGATTGATGTTGCTATGACTTTGCTATGCTTAATGCTTGTCACTAGGGCCCGAGTGCCATGATTTCAGATCTGAACCTATTATGTTTTCATGAATATATTTGTGTTCTTGATACTATCTTGCAAGTTGTAGACACCTATTACGAGTTACGATCCACATACCCCAAGGTGACAATAATTGGGATTCTTTCCGGTGATTACCGTAGTTTGAGGAGTTCATGTATTCACTAAGTGCTAATGCTTTGGTCCAGTTCTCTATTAAAAGGAGGCCTTAATATCCCTTAGGACCCCGCTGCCACGGGAGGGTAGGACAAAAGATGTCATGCAAGTTCTTTTCCATAAGCACGTATGACTATATACGGAATTCATGCCTACATTATATTTATGAATTAGAGCTAGTTCTGTGTCACCCTAGGTTATAAGTGTTGCATGATGAATGCCATCTGACCTAATTATCCAACATTGATCCATTGCCTACGAGCTTTTCACATATTGATCTTTGCTAAGCTACTTTTCCGTTGCTACTGTTACGATTGCTACAAAACTGCTACTTTTACTTTTATCACTGCTACCGTTACCTTGATACGTCTCCAATGTATCTATAATTTTTGATTGTTCCATGCTATTATATTATCAACCTTGGATGTTTTATATGCATTTATATGCTATTTTATATGATATTTGGGACTAACCTATTAACCTAGAGCCCAGTGCCAGTTTCTGTTTTCCCCTTGTTTTTGAGTATCACAGAAAAGGAAAACCAAACGGAGTCCAATTGACCTGAAACTTCACGGAACTTATTTTTGGACCAGAAGAAGGACATGGAGTAAAAGAGTTGGGCCAGAAGAGTCCTGGGCTGCCCGCGAGGGTGGGGGGCGCGCCCCCTGCCTCGTGGATAGCCCGGAGACCCCCCTGCCTTGTTCCCGACTCCAACACCTCTTATATAACCCAAAACTTCCAGAAAGAAACCTAGATCGGGAGTTCCGCTGCCAGAAGCCTTCATAGCCACCGAAAACCAATCTAGACCCGTTCTGGCACCCTGTCGGAGGGGGGGGGGGAATCCCTCTTTGGTGGCCATCTTCATCATCCCGGCGCTCTCCATGATGAGGAGGGAGTAGTTCACCCTCGGGGCTGAGGGTATGTACTAGTAGCTATGTGTTTGATCTCTCTCTCTCTCTCAATCTCATGTTCTTGAGTTGGCATGATCTTGATGTATCGCGAGCTTTGCTATTATAGTTGGATCTTATGATGTTTCTCCCCATCTAATCTCTTGTAATGGATTGAGTTTTCCCTTTGAAGTTATCTTATCGGATTGAGTCTTTAAGGATTTGAGAACACTTGATGTATGTCTCGCACGTGCTTATCTGTGGTGACAATGGGATATCATGTGATCCAGTTGATGTATGTTTTGGTGATCAACTTGCAAGTTTAGTGACTTCGTGAACTTATGCATAGGGGTTGGCACAGGTTTTCGTCTAACTCTCCGGTAGAAACTTTGGGGCACTCTTTGAAGTTCTTTGTGTTGTTTGAATAGATGAATCTGAGACTGTGTGATGCATATCGTATAATCATACCCATGGATACTTAAGGTGACATTGGAGTATCTAGGTGACATTAGGGGTTTGGTTGATTTGTGTCTTAAGGTGTTATTCTAGTACGAACTCTAGGATAGATTGAACGGAAAGAATAGCTTCGTGTTATTTTACTACGGACTCTTGAATAGATCGTTAGAAAGGATAACTTTGAGGTGGTTTCATACCCTACCATAATCTCTTCATTTGTTCTCCGCTATTAGTGACTTTGGAGTGACTCTTTGTTGCATGTTGAGGGATAGTTATATGATCCAATTATGTTATTATTATTGAGAGAACTTGCACTAGTGAAAGTATGAACCCTAGGCCTTGTTTCAACACATTGCAATACCGTTTACGCTCACTTTTATCATTAGTTACCTTGCTTTTTTTTATATTTTCATATTACAAAAACCTATATCTACCATCCACATTGCACTTGTATCACCATCTCTTCGCCGAACTAGTGCACCTATATAATTTACCATTGTATTGGGTGTGTTGGGGACACAAGAGACTCTTTGTTATTTGGTTGCAGGGTTGTTTGACAGAGGCCATCTTCATCCTACGCCTCCCACAGATTGATAAACCTTAGGTCATCCACTGGAGGGAAATTTGCTACTGTCCTACAAACCTCTGCACTTGGAGGCCCAACAACGTCTACAAGAAGAAGGTTGTCTAGCAGACATCATACCTCCATACTACTTTGCTACTAAATATTTTGCTGTAGATATTAATTCTTTCAGGTGTGGTTAAACTGAATACTCAACTGCTAATACTTGCGAATATTCTTTGGCTCCCCTTGTGTCGAATCAATAAATTTGGGTTGAATACTCTACCCTCGAAAACTGTTGCGATCCTCTATACTTGTGGTTTATCAGTCCCGCGGCCTTCGAGCCCCACTAGAAGATGAAGACAATGAGACCGAGGCCCACCCTCCTTATTTTAGCCCTTGTAACTTGGGAGACCAGGCTATAAGACCTCTCATGATCAACCCTGAGAGGGGGTCGGCTCATTCATCACACACACTCATGCACACGCAAGGAGAAGAGGAGAGCTAGCTCCTTTCTTCGTCCTCCACCCAAACAACTCAAGGAGCACCATTGTAATTCTTGCGATCCTCATAGTAGATCCGTCAGGACTAGGGGTGTTACCTACGTTGGAGGCCCCTAACCTGGGTACATCATGTGTCTCACACCACTTGTCCCCAATCTCGCCTACGAAACCCACCGGCGTCCTCTGGCCCCAACCACGTTCGACAAGCCTACCCATGGCATCTACCATGAGCACACCACGATAGTTGGCGCCCACCATGGAGCTGTCCGCGGCGTCGGGCGTAGTCATGTTCCGAACGAGACCCTTCACTCCCTCTGGCGAGCGCATCTCGCACAGTCTGATCAGCCTGCCCAGTGTAGCCGGTTGTGCCGGCTCTGGCGCGACACTTGGTGCAGGCGGCTCCTTCGTTCCCTTCGATGAGCTGTGCGTCTTCATCACGCTCATTCCTGATGAGTACCCTAGTGAGGTGCTCACCTTCTCTGACCCACTATCGTCCAACGGCATCTCTAGTGTCATTGAAGATCTCTGCGTTCGTGTGAAGGTCCTGACCACCGGCTCCAGCCAGGCTTCTACCCGTGCCATGGAAGAATCTACGGCCGCTAAGGCCGCAACTAGGGTCAACCAGTCCAACACCTAGCAAGTTGCGGTGTAGAACCTGTGTGAGTCCATTGCGCTGGGCGATGATCCCACTACTACCGCGGCCGAGCTCAAGGTGGCCTACAAGCACTTGCTTGCCAAGGCCAACAAGGTCGCTGCCGCGCAGCGCCACATGGAGTCCGCTCACCGCAAGTACACCATCGCCTTCAGCCTCACTCCGACTAGCACCGAGCCTAGCCGGTAGGGAGACAAGTGGCGCCATAGTTGAGCCATCGGAGAGCTTTTTGGAAAAATGACATGCACATCAGTGAAGGGTTGGGGGTTGTCTCCGAGCAGTGCATCTCTGTCGAACACGCTGTCTAGCTTGACGTATGCTTGACCAAATGGGCATGGGTGATTTCTGAAAACCCTATGTGCTTGACTTCAGAGAGGAAATCTGCCAGTACCTCACGAACATTGTTTAAGGCCACTGGAAGATTGGGCATGGGGACGACTATAGCAACGACCCATTTTTTGTGCACCCGTGCCACTGCATCGGCCACAACCCTCACGAGCGCAAGTTGACCTTCCACATCAATTATCTGATGATTGGGCGGGATGAAAGGGGTGGGATCGAAGGAGAAAGCAGCCATCTGATTGCAAGGAGGGTGGAGGATGGTGCTCGTCGGAGAGGTCGGCGAGCGACACAAGATTACAGAAGCAGAGGGGTGAGGGCTCTGAGAAGCTTGAGCGGCACGGTAATGGTTAGTACCAACCAGGGGAGGGGCGGAGAAGGTAGGAAAATGAAGACCGCCGTGATTAGTGGCATTGACAGTGGGTCTGGTCATGTCCGCCGCGGGAAGCGAGCCAGTCCCGCACTGTTTAGGGGGGGGGGGTGATTGATACCTCTCCAACGTATCTATAATTTTTGATTGGTCCATCCTGTTATATTATCATTCTTGGATGTTTTACAATCATTTTATAGCAATTTTATATCATTTTTAGGACTAGCCTATTGACATAGTGCCTAGTGGTAGTTGCTGTTTTTTGTTTGTTTTTTACATCGCAGAATATCAGTACCAAACGGAGTCCAAACGCAGCAAAACTTTTTGGAGAATTTTTCCGGACCAGAAGGAACAACTTGGGCCAAAGAAGTACCAGAGGGGTGCCCCGAGGGGGGCACAACCGGTGTGGGTGCGCCTGGGGGCCTAGGCGCACCCTAGTGGGTTGTGCCCACCTTAGTGGCCTCCCGCACCGCCTCTTTGCTCTATAAATACCCCAAAAATCCAGAACCCTCGAGGAGTCGACGAAACACAATTCCAGCTGCCGCAATTTCCAGAACCACTAGATCCAATCTAGACACCATCACAGAGGGGTTCATCATCCTCATTGGCGCCTCTCCGATGATGCGTGAGTAGTTCATTGTAGAACTATGGGTCCGTAGGCATTAGCTAGATGGCTTCTTATCTCTTTTTGATTCTCAATACAATGGTCTCTTGGAGATCTATTTGATGTAACTCTTTTTTGCAGTGTGTTTGTTGGGATCCGATGGCCTTTGTGTTTATGATCAGATCTATATATCCATGAAAGTTATTTGAGTTTCTTTGATCTCTTATATGCATGATTACTTATAGCCTCGTATTTCTTCTTTGAATCTTTGGTTTAGTTAGACCGACTAGATCGATCTTTCTTGCCACGGGAAGAGGTGCTTTGTGATGGGTTCGATCGTATGGTGTTCTTTCCCAGTGATAGAAGGGGCAGCAAGACACGTATGTATCGTTGCTATTAAGGATAACAAGATGGGGTCTATTCCTACATGAATATATCTCGTCTACATCATGTCATCATTCTTATTGCATTACTTCGTTTCTCCATGAACTTAATACACTAGATGCATGTTGGATAGCGATCGATGTGTGGAGTAATAGTAGTAGATGCAGTCAGTAGTCGGTCTACTAATCTTGGACGTCATGCTTATATAATGATCATTAATTGGATACCTTCATAATTATTTGAGGTTATACAATTGCCCAATAGTAAAAATTTACCCACCCTCGATAACCCACAAGTATAGGGGATCGTTTGTAGCCTTCTTCGATAAATAAGAGTGTCGAATCCAATGAGGAGCTAAAGGCAGAACAAATATTCCCTCAAGTTCTATCGATCACTAATACAACTCTACGCACACTTGACGTCTGCTTTATCGGAAACAAGTATGAAACTATTCTGTAGGTGTGATGCTAGAACTACTTTGCAAGATAATAAAATTTAGGTGTTTAGTAAAATAGTTTTTGTTAACAAGAAAGTTATTTGTCCCTAGGCAATCGATAACAAGTACCGGTAATCATTCTTGCAATTCTATATGAGGAAGAGGCATGAGCTAACATACTTTCTCTACTTGGATCATATGCACTTATGATGGAACTCTAGCAAGCATCCGCAACTACTAAACATCATTAAGGTCGTGAAACCCAACCATAGTGATACGTCCCCGTCGTATATACTTTTCCAAACACTTTTGCCCTTGTTTTGGACTCTAACTTGTATGATTTGAATGGAACTAACCCAGACTGACGCTGTTTTCAGCAGAATTGCCATGGTATTGTTTTTTGTGCAGTGGAATGACCTGAAACTCCATAAAAAATCTTAGAAAAAATAATAAAAAAATACTCGCCAAAGATGAAGACCAGGGGGCCCACACCATTCTCACGAGGGTGCCCCCCAGGGCGCGCCCCCTACCTCGTGGGCCCCCTGGATGCCCTCCGACGCCAACTCCAACTCTATATATTTGCTTTCGGAGAGAAAAAAAATTAGAGAGAAGAAATCATCGTGTTTTACGATACGGAGCCGCCGCCAAGCCCTAAAACCTCTCGGGAGGGCTGATCCGGAGTCCGTTCGGGGCTCTGGAGAGGGGGATTCATCGCCGTCGTCATCATCAACCATCCTCCATCACCAATTTCATGATGCTCACCGCCGTGCGTGAGTAATTCCATCATAGGCTTGCTGGACGGTGATGGGTTGGATGAGATTTATCATGTAATCGAGTTAGTTTTGTTAGGGTTTGATCCCTAGTATCCATTATGTTCTGAGATTGATGTTGCTATGACTTTGCTATGCTTAATGCTTGTCACTAGGGCCCGAGTGCCATGATTTCAGATCTGAACCTATTATGTTTTCGTGAATATATGTGAGTTCTTGATCCTATCTTGCAAGTCTATAGTCACCTACTATGTGTTATGATCCGGCAACCCCGAAGTGACAATAATCAGGACCACTCCCAGTGATGACCATAGTTTGAGGAGTTCATGTATTCACTATGTGCTAATGCTTTGTTCCGGTTCTCTATTAAAAGGAGGCCTTAATATCCCTTAGTTTCCAATAGGACCTCTCTGCCACGGGAGGGTAGGACAAAAGATGTCATGCAAGTTCTTTTCCATAAGCATGTATGACTATATACGGAATACATGCCTGCATTACATTGATGAATTGGAGCTAGTTCTGTGTCACCCTATGTTATGACTGTTACATGATGAACCGCATCCGGCATAATTATCCATCACTGATCCAGTGCCTACGAGTTTTTCATATACTGGTTTACGCTTATTTACTTTCCCGCTGCTACTGTTACAATCACTACAAAATACCAAAAACATTACTTTTGCTATCTTTACTTTTGTTGCTGCTGCCACCACTATCATATTACTTTGCTACTAAACACTTTGCTGCAGATACTAAGTTTCCAGGTGTGGTTGAATTGACAACTCAGCTGCTAATACTTGAGAATATTCTTTGGCTCCCCTTGTGTCGAATCAACAATTTTGGGTTGAATACTCTACCCTCGAAAGCTGTTGCGACCCCCTATACTTGCGGGTTATCAAGACTAATTTCTGGCGCCGTTGCCGGGGAGCATAGCTCTATTCTTTGAGTCACTTGGGATTTATATCTGCTGGACACTATGAAGAACTTGAGAGATCCAAAAACCAAGATCTATCCCTCAACTACGAGGGGAGGTAAGGAACTGCCATCTAGCTCTGCACTTGATTCACCTTCTATTATGAGTAAGTTTGCGACACCTACACCTGCTTCCGCTATTCATTCTGATATGTCGCATGTTATTGATGATGCCACTTCTGCTATGCATGATACTTATGATGAAACTGCTTCTATGCCTGATACTACTGTGCCCCTTAGTGAATTTCTTGATGAACAAATTGCTAGGGCTAGAGAAAAAGAAATTATTGAATCTGAATACGATGATGATAGTGATGATGAAAATATGCCTGTTATTCCTGAGGGCTATCTTTTTGATATGGAATCTTCTGCCGCTATTTTAGCTTGCAAAGATAGATATGAGCTTAAGAGGTTATTAGTTAAATGGAACAAAGAACCACTTAGAGATAAAATGAAACCCGACCCTGCTTTTGCTACTTCACCTATATGTGTTCCTGATAAGGATTATGAATTCTCTGTTGATCCTGATATATAATTACTTTGGTTGAATCTGATCCATTTTATGGCTATGAATCTGAAACTATTGTGGCACATCTTACTAAGTTAAATGATATAGCTGCCATGTTTACTAATGATGAGAGATCGCGTTACCTTCTATATACTCAAAATATTTCCGTTCTCATTAAAGGGTGATGCTAAGATATGGTTTAATTCTCTTGATCCTGGTTGTGTGCGTAGTCCCCAGGATATGATTTATTACTTCTCTGCTAAATATTTCCCTGCTCATAAGAAACAAGCTGCTTTGAGGGAAATATACAACTTCGTGCAAATTAAAGAAGAGAGTCTCCCACAAGCTTGGGGGAGGCTTCTCAAGTTACTTAATGCTTTGCCTGATCATCCTCTTAAGAAACCTGAAATACTTGATATCTTTTATAATGGACTAACCGATGCTTCCAGAGATTACCTGGATAGTTGTGCTGGTTCTCTTTTCAGGGAAAGAACACCGGATGAAGCTGAAATCTATTGAATAATATGTTGACAAATGAAAATAATTGGGCACCTCCTGAGCCAGCTCCTGAGCCAACTCCCCTCCAATTACTGAGCCTATTCCTAAACCAACTCCGAAGAAGAGAGGTGTTCTATTTCTCAGTCCCGAAGATATGCAAGAGGCAAAGAAATCTATGAAAGAAAAAGGTATTAAAGCTGAAGATGTTAAGAATTTACCTCCTATTGAAGAAATACATGGTCTTAATTCACCGCCTGTTGAAGAAACATATGATCTTAATTCTTTATTTACTGAAGAACCTCCTGATCCCGATATCCCGACACAGGTAGTAAAGGTAAATTCTCTCTATAGATATGATAAAGCTGAAGTCCCTCCTACTAAAATTGCTAGTCAGTGCTTGGATGAGTTTGATAACTTTATGTTTAAGCAAGACGACTTCAATGCTTATTTTGGTAGACAATTAAAAGAAAATGCTTATATGATTAGACGCTTGGGTGATTATATGGCTAATATTAAAGGTGAACTTAAACTTGTTAGCAAACATGCTTCTATGGTTACCACTCAAGTAGAACAAGTACTTAAGGCTCAAAAAGAAGTGCTTGATGAAATGAATAGTAAGAAAAATGATTATGCTGTTAGAGTGGCTACTAGAACTGGTAGAATGACTCAGGAACCTTTGTATCCTGAAGGCCACCCTAAGAGAATCGAGCAAGATTCTCAAAGAAATAATATTGATGTTCCTAGTTCTTCTAAAAAGAAGAAGAAGAAAAATGATAGAACTGTGCAAACTTCTAGTGAACCTATTGCTGAACCACCTGATAATCCAAATGATATTCTATGTCTGATGCTGAAACACAATCTGGTAATGAACATGAACCTAATGAAAATATTGATGATGATGTTCATGATGATGCTCAACCTAGTAATGATAATGATGTAGAAGTTGAACCTGCTGTTGATCTTGATAACCCACAATCAAAGAATCAACGTTATGATAAAAGAGACTTTGTTGCTAGGAAACATGGTAAAGAAAGGGAACCTTGGGTTCAGAAACCCATGCCTTTTCCTCCGAAACCATCCAAGAAAAAGGATGATGAGGATTTTGAGCGCTTTGCTGAAATGATTAGGCCTATCTTTTTGCGTATGCGATTAACTGATGTGCTCAAAACAAATCCTTATGCTAAATATATGAAGGATATCATTACTAATAAAAGAAAGATACCGGAAGCTGAAATTTCCACCATGCTTGCTAATTATACTTTTAAGGGTGGAATACCAAAGAAACTTGGAGACCCCGGAGTACCTACTATACCTTGCTCCATTAAAAGAAATTATATTAAAACTGCTTTATGTGATCTTGGAGCCGGTGTTAGTGTTATGCCTCTCTCTTTATATCGTAGACTTGACTTGAATAAGCTGACACCTACTGAAATATCTTTGCAAATGGCTGATAAATCAACTGCTATACCTGTCGGTATTTGTGAGGATGTGCCTGTTGTGGTTGCAAACGTTACTATTTTAACGGACTTTGTTATACTTGATATTCCCGAGGATGATAGTATGTCTATTATTCTTGGAAGACCTTTTCTTAATACTGCAGGGGCTGTTATTGATTGCAACAAAGGCAATGTCACTTTTCATGTTAATGGTAATGAGCATACGGTACACTTTCCGAGGAAACAACCTCAAGTTCATAGTATCAACTCCATTGGAAAAATTCCATCGATTGTATTTGGAGGTTTTGAATTTCCTCTTCCTACCGTTAAGAAGAAATATGATATACTTATTATTGGGGATGTGCATATCCCCGTTGAGGTAACTTAGTGTTATTCGAAATTTCTCCGGTTTCATGATTATCGGAATGAGTTTGTTAACAAGACTTGATCAACCTTGTTAGTGGATTATTTTTGATGAGCATGAGATGGATGAAACTAGAAGCACAACCTTCTGTACCCACTCTATACTTTCTGTTATTTATATTAAATAAAGTAAAAATAGTATTTTTCTGTCTGTTTCCTGACTTATCCGTGCAACATAAAAATATCCCAAAAATAAAAGTCCTCAAAATGACATGCCAATTTAATATGATTTTTTCGGGAATATTTGAGGATTTACTGTGCAAAAATTACCGCGGGAGGAGCTGCCACCTGGCCACGAGGGTGGTGGGCGCCCCCCTATAGGGCGCGCCCCCTGCCTCGTGGGCCCACAGTGGCCCTCCTCCACTTATCCCAGCACCCATCTTCTTCCTCTGTCTCACACAAACCCGAAAAACCAATTCAAGCACGAGTTCCAGCCACTTTTGCTGTGATTTTCGATCTCCTTGCTCAAAGCACCTCTCGCAAAACTGCTTGGGGAGATTGTTCCTTGGTATGTGACTCCTCCATTGGTCCAATTAGTTTTTGTTCTAGTGCTTTATTCTTTGCAAATTTGTGCTGCATAGGTGACCATGTTCTTGAGCTTGCATGTCAAATTTATATGGTTCCAAGTAGTTCTAATGCTTGATATAGGCTCTAGGCACTTGTAGGAGTAGTTGCTATCAGTTTTATTGAAGTTGGTTCACTTTTGTTTGAAGTTACTAAAAATTTCAGAATTTTTCAGAGAAAAACAATATGCTTAGGAAGATGTTCCAAGGTGGTTCCTCTAAGAAGCAAGGACCCAGGATTGCTATGCGCGATGCTGACGAGGATCCACCAAGAGACGCTCCAGTACGGCCTTGCGAATGGCCGTCGGAAAATTTTATGGACCGTGCGGGAATTAAAGAAGAATTCAAAGCATATTTGCGCAATGCCGGTCTTGAGGATTTTGAGGCTAACAAATGCCCCCAGTATCATGATCTCACAAGTTCATTTGTGAGGAGGTTTGAGTATTCATCTTCGCGTAATTCTCCTTCAGTCATGTTTGATCTCTATGACAAATCTTATACCATGGACTTAGAGGATTTCACTTCTGCTTGCAAACTTCCATCATGGGGTAGTGTTAGGGATCCCCCTAAATCTGAATTTAGAAACTTTCTTGCTAGTATAACTGTGGGGGAATCTAGAGATATAACGCAGGCTACCATAGGGAGCATTCACTTTCCTCCTATACATTATTTTCCTCTCTTCATCGGTAGATGCATAAATGCTAAGGATGAAGCATGTCACATGTGTGTCCCTGATCTTAGCATTCTTAGGAGTGCTGTGTTAGGAGACCAATCTTATCATATGGGAGCCATTGTAGCTCGTAGGTTGCATCATAATAGACATAATGGAGATTTCTTTGGAGGAATTTATGCAACCCGCTTAGCTCATTTTCTTGAGATAGACATTCGTGAGGGTGATATGGAGTTGCCTCCTGCATATTTAGATTATGACTCCATGGCTTCGCACCAGTTTGTCGAGAGGCCTAAATCACCTCTGTTATATCATTTAATTTTTGATAAACGACATGTTTTCCGTATTACTCTCCCTGCTCCTGCCTTCTTTGATTCACAGACAAAAGGAAGATATGTTATTACCAGAGAGGATGCAGAAGAGTACGAGAGGAGAGCGGAGGTAGCTCGACTCCACGCCGCAGCTCAGCAGGCGATAACCGCTGCACATCAGTATGATCCCAACTATTCTTCCTCATCATAGTACGACCCCAACAACTATTATTATGGATATCCACCAGGCTATCCGTGGCCATAGACCAACTTAGGCCAAAAGCCTAAGCTTGGGGGAGTACATATTTCTCACTGACATTACATTTATGTTCACACACACTCATTGCTAGATGTTGGTGCTCATACTTTTTCACTGTAATATCCATGCTAGTTTATTTTCTTTTTTTCTGCTTTCTTCTTGTGTGTTTAATAAACCTTAAGAAAAACCAAAAAATTATTAGTAGTTTATTTTCTGCCGTAGTAGTAATAATTAAAAAGAAAACCCAAAAATATTTCCCGTTCTTCTTTTGCTTGTTGGGAGCTTTCCCGTGTAAATAGTTTTATTTCTTTTCTTTTCTTTGGGGGTCAGTAGGAGAAGACCATAATTAAATTGTTGAAGTGGCTCTTATATGCATTATTATTGATTTAACCAAGAGCCCATATTGCCTTGTCTTCTCCTGTTTATTGAATGCTCGCAGATTCCAGCTTAGTCCAATGCACGTACACTCTTATTATTATTCACACCGTTCGGTCGTGCAAGTGAAAGGAAATTATGATGATATATGATGGACTGACTGAGATGAGAAAAGCTGGTATGAACTCGACCTCTTTTGTTTTTGTAAATATGATGAGTCCCTCGTTCTTGATTCAGCTTATTATGAATAAACATGTTTGCAATGACAATTAGAGATCATAGTTGCTTGTGCCATGCTTGATTAGCTATGAGTTATAATGATTTACCTTGTGTGCCAACATGCTATTGAGATGGTTATGATGTGGTATGATGGGGTGGTATCCTCCTTTGAATGATTTAAGTGACTTGACTTGGCACATGTTCACGCATGTAGTTGAAACAAATCAACATAGCCTTCACGATATTTATGTTCATGGTGGATTATATCCTACTCATGCTTGCATCCAATGTTTATTAATTTTAATGCATGTACATGGCTGTTGTCGCTCTCTAGTTGGTCGCTTCCCAGTCTTTTGCTAGCCTTCACTTGTACTAAGCGGGAATACTGCTTGTGCATCCAATCCCTTAAACCCCAAAGTTATTCCAGATGAGTCCACCATACCTTCCTATATGCGGTATCTACCTGCCGTTCCAAGTAAATTTGTATGTGCCAAACTCTAAACCTTCAAATAAACATTCTGTTTTGTATGCTCGAATAGCTCATGTATCAACCAAGGCTGTCCTTATCTTCCGTGTTAGGCGGGTTATTCTCAAGAGGAGTGGACTCCGCTCCTCACTCACGAGAAAATGGCTGGTCACCGGGATGCCCAGTCCCATGCTTTATGCAAACTAAATCAAAATTAATTGCAAACAAAACTCCCCCTGGGACCTGATGTATGTTGGAGGCACTCGTTGTTTCGAGCAAGCCATGGATTGATGCTTGTTGGTGGAGGGGGAGTATAAACTTTACCATTCTGTTTGGGAACCGCCTATAATGTGTTTAGCATGGAAGATATCGCCATCTCTTAGTTGTTACGTTGACAATGAAAGTATACCGCTCAAAATACAATTTATCTCTATTTCAAAACCGAGCTCTGGCACCTCTACAAATCCCTGCTTCCCTCTGCGAAGGGCCTATCCATTTACTTTTATGTTGAGTCATCACCCTCTTATTAAAAAGCACTAGCTGGAGAGCACAGCTGTCATTTGCATTCATCACTGTTAATTTATATTGGGTATGACTATGATTGGATCTCTTTTACCATGAATTACAATGTCTAGTCAGTCCTTGATCTTTAAAGGTGCTCTGCATTTATGTTTTGCGGTCTCAGAAAGGGCTAGCGAGATACCATCTTGTTATATCATATTATGATTGTTTTGAGAAAGTGTTGTCATCCGAGATTTATTATTATGACTTGCTAGTTGATTATGCTATTGATATGAGTAATTATGAGACCTGAGAATTATTGCAAATGTGGTTAGTTATGATCTATGCTGAAAACTTGAATGCTGGCTTGACATAGTTACAACAACAAGAGCAAACAGAGTTTGTAAAAGTTTTTCTTTCTTTCAGTTTGTCAACTGAATTGCTTGAGGACAAGCAAGGGTTTAAGCTTGGGGGAGTTGATACGTCTCCGTCGTATCTACTTTTCCAAACACTTTTGCCCTTGTTTTGGACTCTAACTTGTATGATTTGAATGGAACTAACCCGGACTGACACTGTTTTCAGAAGAATTGCCATGGTGTTGTTTTTTGTGCAGAAAACAAATATTCTCGGAATGGCCTGAAACTCCACGGAACATCTTAGAAAAAATAATAAAAAATCCTCGCCAAAGATGAAGAACAGGGGGCCCACACCCTTCTCACGAGGGTGGGGGGCGCGTTCCCCCCCTAGGGCGCGCCCCCTACCTCGTGGGCCCCCTGGATGCCCTCCGACGCCAACTCCAACTCTATATATTTGCTTTCGGAGAGAAAAAATCAGAGAGAAGAAATCATCGCGTTTTACGATACGGAGCCGCCGCCAAGCCCTAAAACCTCTTGGGAGGGCTGATGTGGAGTCCGTTCGGGGCTCCGGAGAGGGGGATTCGTCGCTGTCGTCATCATCAACCATCCTCCATCACCAATTTCATGATGCTCACCGCCGTGCGTGAGTAATTCCATCGTAGGCTTGCTGGACGGTGATGGGTTGGATGAGATTTATCATGTAACCGAGTTAGTTTTGTTAGGGTTTGATCCCTAGTATCCATTATGTTCTGAGATTGATGTTGCTATGACTTTGCTATGCTTAATGCTTGTCACTAGGGCCCGAGTGCCATGATTTCTGATCTGAACCTATTATGTTTTCATGAATATATGTGAGTTCTTGATCCTATCTTGCAAGTCTATAGTCACCTACTATGTGTTATGATCCAGCAACCCCGAAGTGAAAATAATCGGGACCACTCCCGGTGATGACCATAGTTTGAGGAGTTCATGTATTCACTATGTGCTAATGCTTTGTTCCGGTTCTCTATTAAAAGGAGGCCTTAATATCCCTTAGTTTCCAATAGGACCCCGCTGCCACGGGAGGGTAGGACAAAAGATGCCATGCAAGCTCTTTTCCATAAGCACGTATGACTATATACGGAATACATGCCTACATTACATTGATGAATTGGAGCTAGTTCTGTGTCACCCTATGTTATGACTGTTACATGATGAACCGCATCCGGCATAATTATCCATCACTGATCCGGTGCCTACGAGTTTTCCATGTACTGGTTTACGCTTATTTACTTTCCTGCTGCTACTATTACAATCACTACAAAATACCAAAAACATTACTTTTGCTGTCTTTACTTTTGTTGCTGCTACCACCACTATTATATTACTTTGCTACTAAACACTTTGCTGCAGATACTAAGTTTCCAGGTGTGGTTGAATTGACAACTCAGCTGCTAATACTTGAGAATATTCTTTGGCTCCCCTTGTGTCAAATCAATAAATTTGGGTTAAATACTCTACCCTCGAAAGTTGTTGTGATCCCCTATACTTGTGGGTTATCACATAGCATTAAGTATCAAGTCCTCTTTATCCCATACGCCATAGCCCACCTACTCGGGTTTAAGCTTTTTATCACTCTCGCAACCCACCATAAGCGAACCATGAACATATTGCAACACCCTACAGCAGGGGTCCCTCACATTTGCGCGAGAACGAAGGGCACCGTAGGACAGCACCATAAATAAAATATACAATCATACCAACCAAGATCATGATTAACCCACAGGACAAAACATATCTACTCAAACATCATAGGATAACCATAGATCATTGGGAAATAATATATGGACTTGAGCACCATGTTTAAGTAGAGATTACAGCGGGGAGAAGAGGTGTTACGCCGCTGCATAGAGGGGGAGAAAGTTGGTGTTGATGGTAGCAAGATTGTTGATGTAGATCATCGTCCCGATCGTTGCCTCGGCGGCACTTCGGCGCCACCGGAAGCGAGGGGGAGAGAGCCCCCTCCTTATTCTTCCTTGGCCTCCCCCCTAGATGGGGGGAGAGTTCCCCCTCTGGTCCTTGGTCTCCATGGCGGCGGAGGGGCGGGAGCCCCTCCGAGATTGGATCTCCCTCTTTGTTTTCTTCTGTTTCACGTTCCCCAGATCTGGCCCTTCACGGTTTCTTAAATTTCCGGAGATCCATAACTCCGATTGCGTTGAAATTTTTACACGATTTTCCCCATAAATTATCTTTCTTGCGCCATAAGAAGGGCCCCAATCGACCTTCGAGGAGGGCACAAGACACTTGGGCGCGCCCTGGTGGGTTGTGGGCTCTGTGGGCCCCCGTTTGCGTTGATTCCACGTCCTAAAAATCACATATATTCCAAAATAATTCTTCGTAAATTTTTATCATGTTTGGACTTCGTTTGATATGGATTTTCTACAATACAAAAAACATGCAAAAAACAGGAACTGGCACTGGGCACTGGATCAATAGGTTAGTCCAAATAAATCATATAAAAAATTGCCAAAAGTATGTAAAAGTTGAATAATATTGGCATGAAACAATCAAAAACTACAGATACGACGGAGACGTATCAACATCCCCAAGCTTAATTCCTACTCGTCCTTGAGCAGGTAAATGATAAAAAAGATATTTTTTTATGTGGATTGCTACCTAGCATAAACTTGATCATATATCTAATCATGGCATGAATAGACATAAGTGATTTAAAGCAATAGTCTATAATTTGACATAAAGATATCAATACCTAGGCATCCCAACAAACAATCACATCTTTCAAAATATCAACGCTAAAGAAAGCTATCCCTACAAAATCATATAGTCTTGTCATGCTCTATTTTCTTAACACAAAGTATTTATCATGCACAACCCCGATGACAAGCCGAGCAATTGGTTCATACTTTTTAATGCGCTTTAGCTTTTTCAACCCTCATGCAATACATGAGCGCAAGCCATGGATATAGCACTATAGGTGGAATAGAGTATGATGATAGGGGTAAATATAAAGAAGACAAAAAAGTAAGAAAGTCTCACATCGATGCGGCTAACCAACGGGCTATGGAGATGCCCATCAATTGAAATCAATGTGAGGAGTAGGGATTGCCATGCAACGAATGCACTAAGAGCTATAAGTGTATAAAAGCTCAATACGAAAACTAAGTGGGTGTGCATCTAATCCTATAATGAAAAATTCCCACTAGTATATGAAAGTGACAACATAGGAGACTCTCCATATGAAAAACATGGTGCTACTTTGAAGCACAAGTGTGGTAAAGGATACTAACAATGCCCATTCTCTCTTTGTTTATTTATTTTTTGATATTTCTTTTTCCTTTTTTTTCCTTTTCCCCTTTTTTTCTTTATCTTTTCTCTCATTGTCCGGAGTCTCATCCCGACTTGTGGGGGAATCATAGTCTCCATCATCCTTTCCTCACTGGGGCACTGCTCTAAAAATGAATAATGATGATCATTACACTTCTATTTACTTACAACTCAAAATAAATAAAAATTACAACTCGATACCCATGACAAAGTATTTTTTTTGAGAGTACGCCAAAGGCATACCATATTTTTATAGAAGGAAGAGAGTAAATGTACAAGAACAACACGAGCTACATGAGAGCATCCTAGCTAGGCCAACACCGTTTACACCCGACACAAAACTCTAGGGCTACTCTCTCACAAAATGCGTTAAACTACCAACTCCAACACTAGCTAGGCTCCATTGCTTGACTTCTCGGAAGATATCATCCGCCAACTCCATCGGGGTCCTCTGTTGCTGCACCCTATTTAACACACACGCGTTCCTTTGCTTCCAGAGCTCCCAGGCTACTAAGATGACGAATGTGTCATAGCCTCTCTTCAACCCGCTGGGCACACTCCTCCTAGTCTCGATCTAGCACTCCAGGAAAGTATCATCTACAACCGGGGCCCTAATGGCCAAGTGGAGGGTGTCAAAGCAGATGTGCCACACATGTATAGCATACCCACACTTGGCCAAGATGTGTTCGGTGTTGTCTTCATCCTGCAGGCACGTGTAGCAAGCCGAGAGATGATCTTGGAGGCCATGCTTTGCCCTACAATTAGAAGTCCAAATGCGATGCTGGACAGCCAACCAAATGAAGATTTTGCACTTCAAGAGTTCCCAGCTCTTCCAGATACACGATGCATAGGGGGCTCATTCGTCACCAAGGCATAGCCGCTGCTAGGTCAACCTAGCAGTGTACATCCCGGATGGGATCAATGGGCTAGGAGAAGTAGCACGGGGCGTTGGGATCTCTTTGCACCGTGCTCATGGCCAGATTAAGATGCACCAGTTGTAGACGACCCACAAAAGTCAGTTCCCCATTCACATCATGCAGCCATCGCCCATTGTCCAGTCCTTCCCTGACTATGCGCCTATTCCTTGTGCGCAAATCCACCATATCGTGAATCATGGGTGCAATGTCAGTAATGGCAAAACCATGGATCCAACGATCTCTCCAGAATAGGACCTTAGTGCCCTCCCCAACCTCAATTTTAACCGTGCTGTCAAAAACTGCTCGTGCATCATCATCTTTAATCATGCTCAGGCCCTGCCATGGGCGCTCCAGGTCCGTACGCTTCAACCACTCCCACCTGACCGTTAATGCAAGGCCCTGCAACTTAAGATTTCTGATTCCCAGCCCTCCAAAACACGTCGGCTTGCACACCGCGTTCCATGCAACCATGCATTGGCCACCCGAAGCCTTCTCTTTGCCAGCCCAGAAAAAGGCCCTCATCCACTTATCCAACTCCTCAAAGACCCATGCCGGTGCATCCGTGATCATGAAGTGATGTATTGGTTTTGCAGCAACAACAGACTTAACCAACACCAGCCGTCCTGATCTCTGCAACAGGCCTCGTTGCCATCCCAGGGCACACTTCTTCGCACTATCCAGCATAGGCTGCCAATCCACCCTCTTTAGCTGATGAATGGCAAGTTGGAGGCCTAGATATTTGCAAGGGAACTTCGCTAGATTGCAGTGCAACAGGTTGGTGACTCTATTTCAATCCTCCTCATTGCCATGAATAAGAATGGCAGAAGATTTTGCATAGTTAACTCTCAATCCAGATGCATCGCCAAAAGCTTTGAGGGCCATGGTGACAAACCGAAGATCCACCTCATTAGGCCTGACAAAAAGGGCCACGTCATCCGCATAGATAGAAACACTTTGATTAGGCTTGACCCCGGTGAATGGACGTAGCACTCCCAGTTCAGTTGCCTTGACCATGATGCATGACAGCGCATCCATAGCGATGATGAATAGTAGGGGGACACAAGATCTCCTTGTCTTAGTCCTTGCACGAGCAAGAAATTTCTCCGTGGGACCCCATTGACCACCACCTTAGTGGATGCTGGCCTAAGCAGTATTGCAACCCGTGCCATCCATTTTTGACCAAGACCTTTGGTCCTCATCACCTCAAACAGGAAAGGCCAAGCTATGGAACCAAAAGCCCTCAAGATGTCAAGTTTCAAGAACACCCCAGCCTCCTTGCGAGCATGTATCTTCCTCGCCACTTGTCTAACCAGGAGAAAATCGTCATGCAGGTGCCTGCCACAAATGAACACTGATTGATTTGCCGTGACAATCTCCTTCATCCTTCTCCTCGCACGGTTGGCCAGCATTTTGGCAAACAGCTTGGCGGCACTGTGCGTGAGACTGATAGGACGAAAGTCACCCACAACCTTGGCATCCGGCTTCTTCGGGATAAGCACAATGTGTGCTTTGTTCAGCTTTCCAAAGCCCCTCCCTTCCTCCACATAGAGCTTCATCACCATGGCCATAATGTCATTTTTGATGATCTGCAATGCCTTTTGGGAAAAAGACGCCACAAAACCATCCGGTCCAGGGGCACGATCCGACGGCAATTCCTTTATGGTGTTCCATACTTCCTCCTCGGTGAAAATGGTTTCAAGGTCTGCCAGGTTGTGCGTCTCCATACCCACAAAATTCAGATCAAGGTCAGCCTCCCTAGACACGGCGTGTCCCAACAGATTTTCATAGGCCTCAGTAAAAATCTCCCCCTTCCTCTCTTGCTCCGTGATAAGCTCATAATTATGCCTAATGTGAGGGATGAAGTTTTTGGAGCGTCTCCCATTCGCCACGGCTTGAAAAAGCTTAGTATTGGCGTCCCCTTGACGGATCCAGCGCATCCACGAGCGCTTGCCCTCGATGGTGCGTTGCAGCGAGGAGAGCCCCAATAGCATGTGTTCGACCGTTCTCCTAAGCCACTGCTCCGTAGGGGTTAAAGCTCTAGCTTCCATGGCACGATTAAATCGGAGGATGATGTAGTTTGCAGCATCAATTTGAATTTTAATGTTGCTCATCTTCCTTTGTCCCCAAGCTTGTAGAGCCACAGCTGTGTTCCTAAGCAATGCATCCATCCTCTTAAAGGGGTCAACAATATTTTCATCACACACCCAAGCATCTCGAACAGCCTGCTCAAACCCCTTCAACTTGATCCAATACATCTCAAAGCGAAATCTACGCCTGGGGCAGAAAGCGACAGAGGTAGTTAGGTGTAATGGTGCGTGATCCGAGATGTTGGTGGAGAGAGCTTGGAGGAGAACATCCGGGTTGTTGAGTTCCCAATCCACCGAAACAAGCACACAATCAATCTTCATCATTACCAGATGGTACCTTTCATTCGTCCACGTAAATCTCCAACCATGCATATATACTTCCTTGAGCTCATTGTTGTCAACAAACTCCTTGAATCTCCTCATAATGCGCCTATTAATGTTGTTGTTGCTTTTATCCTCTGCCCTCAGAATCATATTGAAGTCTCCTAGGATCATCCAAGGCCCTGGGTAGTTCGCTCTCAAGGCGTGTAGGTCACAAAAGAACTGCGTTTTAGGGCCTTCACCTTGCGGTCCGTAGACCACTGTCACCCACCAAGCTAGCCCACCCTTGTCATGGACCAACCCGGTGATAGAATTAGCATCATGCACAATGTTGTCAACTGTCAAAGCTGAACTATCCCAAGCAATAAGGATGCCCCCACGTGTCACATCCGCAGGTACATAGTCAAAACCATCAAAAGATGGTCCAATGCATTGCATAACAGTGAAATGATCAATTACATCGAGCTTAGTCTCTTGTAGACACACTAGATTAACCTTGGCCGCCACTACAAACTCCCTAATTGCATGCTTCTTGGCAGGGTTATCGAGGCCCTCACGTTCCAACACAACACATGTGGGTTATGATCCATGAACCCACACATGCATCCCAACATACAGCTCCAGCTCTCAAGCTGAGCTCGCCACGGCCGTGGTACCCGCCAGTAGATCGCAAGCAGGAGGAACCTCCTTACCGAACAATGCTACAATCACTTTGACGTGCTGCTCCCGCCGAGGTGATTCTAAGATCTCCGCGAGCTCAGCTATGGTATCTTCATTCCCTTCAAGATCTTCCGGCACAAGGCCAAGTGCTCTCATAAGCACGTTCTCCACATGTGTAGCCTTAGATGGGTTCGTCGTCAATGCTCTCTTGGATCCTCTGGTCATGCGTTGCGGCGTGAAGGGCTCAGCTTCAGGCCTAAGGGACGATTGAACTTCCAAAAGCAGAGGTGGCACCAATTTACGGACCAACGCATTGCAAAACCATTTCATCTTTCCAAAAGCAGCAACCTCCCGCGGCTTCATACCACCAATGCATGTTGTATCCTCTCGTTGCATGTCGCGCACAACGTGCGAATTTGGCTGACTAGCCTCCCCCACTTGCATGGACGCCACTTGTCCAAGAGCCAAACTACCCCCATTAGGACGGGGATCTGTGCCAATCATTGATCCATCCACTCCCTCCGCCCTGAACTAGGGTCCCACCTCATTGGTTCCATCGGTGTGCCCTGTTCCAGGCAGAACGGACCCAATCCTATTCTCCTCAATGCGATCCGGTGTGGCTGTCGGTTGTCCCCCTAGCGTGTGGCCCATCAGCTACCCAATCACCGCATCCACCTGCACTCCCACAGGCGGGGCCACCACCAGGGCCACTCCGAGAGGATCTGGTGTGGGGATCACCTGACCGCCTGTCAGATGGCCATCCGTCCTTCCCATCATTGCGGCAATGTTGTTGCCGCCCACCAGTGGTTGCGCAGGGCCCACCAATGCCTCAGCGGCGCGGCTCAGTGTGGGTGCCTCGCCCAATTCTAGCCCCCAATGGAGCCAGCATGTTATCGATTCCCCGTGGGCCCGCCAACGGTCACCTCCGTACCCTTATCTAGTAGTGTAATCGGGGCAATGATGTCGGCATGATTCTGATCACTGCTAGAGGTGGCCCACTCAACCAATTTCAGAGCCACATCAGTCACAACATGTGTCAGCGGCTCACACGCGTCCTCGGGATTCAAAATTTGAACACCGCCGATGTCTCCCTCTCCGCCAATCCTGACCCAGCTGTGATCCGATTAAAAGCCGACTGACGGGACATCAGCCTATCCTGCACACACACGCCTGGCCTATCAATGCTTCTTCTCTCTCTTGCCTGCTCCATGGGAGGGATCTTCCACGCCGGCGCCGCCACCGCCGTCGTGAGGCTGCGAACCACACCGCCGGCAAAACTCCGGCCACCACCTTGGCCGCTGGCATTATCTCCCCTCTGGTCATGGACCCCAAACTACCAGCCAAAGTTTTGCGTGTTAGCATTGCCGCCCAAGTCCATCTCCGAGTCCGGCAAACTGCTCTGCCCGCTGTCTGATGAGCCGCGCAAGAACCATGGTTCCTCCCCCTCCGGGAATGAGGTCATCGCTTCCAAGTGAATAAGCACTTTGTACTGCAACGTCTTCGGTTGAAACAGAGCCCGCTGCTCCTCAGGCTTCCGCACCGCAAGCCAGCGCCTGGTAGGAATCTGCTCCGGGTCCGCTGTCCATGCCGACAGCTTGAACGCGGCAAGGTCGGTCCTCATCGAGGTCTGTAGCGCGACAGAGTCTATGATACAAGACCCGCCTAGCAGTGCCTCCACCACCTCCAACTCCCATGCATGAGGCGGCAACCTCTCGATGACTAACCTAACCTTGGACCTCATGGCAGCGAACACGACCTGAGATTGCCTAATCCATTGCCTGAACGAAAGACGCTAACCACAAAACTCCAACACCGGGCGCCTTCCGACTAGGTTCCGGTCCTCTTGCCTTACAAAAACCACCAAGAAGTCCTCTAGCCAGAACTTGTGCACAGAGACTCTGTCCTCGGTGATGCCCAACCTGTCCTTCAGAGCACGCAACACCATCTCCGATGAGATCTCTGAGCGTACACCACCATAGCTTGGCGAAGCCTTAGCTCGATATCATCCATAACACAGGTCCTCCTGACCACACACAACTCCGAAGGCTCCATCGTCTGGCCAACCGCCATCTCCAACCGCTGCACAGCTAGCATAGGCCACACCGGATCCACCGTAGGTTCTGCCGCCGGCGGAGGAGGGGGAAGCCTAGCTGACATGCCCATCAAAGACGAAGACCCGGGCCCCGCAGGCACACCCTGAGGATCAGCCCTGCGAGCCACCTTTGCCGCTGCCTCCCTACGGAGCTCCTCCACCGGCGACGGGCTGCTCGGCCGCTTACACTGCGAGGCGACATGCCCAGGGAGGCCGCAGCGGAAGCACACGATGTCGTTGATGCAGTCCTTCAGGAAGTGCCCTTTGGCCAGGCAGCGGAAGCACTTGTCCCTCATCTCCGGCGAAACCTCCCGGCGCTCCAACAAGGGGCGGTGCGGGCCCCCAGCAGGCAGACCCGCACCAACCCTCCTCTTTCACATGGTCTTCTTGGAGGCCGGTGCCTCCTTCCATGAGGACAACCGCCGCCACGACTCCTCCACCACCACAGCATCCTGAAGCGCGTCTAGCGACGCGGCGGGGGAAGCTGGCCTGGCAACAGCGTCAACGGAGCCCTCCAACGCCGAGGAGATGCCGAGGCCCGAGACAACCGGCCTCTCCCTTGGAAACACGACATTGATGAAACGGGGGCTTTCAGCCATGCTTGCGGGGCAAGGGGAGAAGGGAGGGGGGAGGAGATGTCCGGCGCCGCCGGAGCGGCACGCGACGGGTGGGTGAACGCCGGAGTCGGAGTGACGCACGATGGGGCAGGGGCGCTCTCGCTCCGCTCTCTCCTCTCCACTCCCAGCCTCACTTTCTCCCTGCGCTACCTACCAAAACACCATGCCACGCGTCACGTCACGGTTTCCTATGACAAAGCATGACTCTATATAAATGCCTCTGGCAATGTACCAGGATGTGCAATGATCTAGTGTAACATGTATGAAAAATGATGAACGGTGGCTGAGCCACAACTTTTATGTTAGCTATATGATCATGCAAAGCAATATGACAATGAATGCTCAAGTCATCAAACACAAGAAGTGGAAGTTGCATGGCAATATATCTCAGAATGTCCATGGAAAAGCCACAATAGGTAGGTATGGTGGATGCTTTGAGGAAGATATAACAAGGCTTATGTGTGATTTAGCGTATCATTTCACGGGGTTTGGATGCACCTGCGAAGTTTGCACCGCGTCTCGATGTGAGACAGGGCAATGCACGGTACCGTAGAGGGTAGCAAATTGCGGAAAGGTAAGAGTGTGTATAATCCATGGACTCACATTAGTCATAAAGAACTCATATACTTATTGCAAAAGTTTATTAGCCCTTGAAGCAAAGTACTACTATGCATTCCCCTTGGGGGATAGATTGGTAGGAAAAGACCATCGCTCATCCCCGACCGCCACTGATAAGGAAGACAATCAATAGTAAATCATGCTCCAACATCATAGCATAATGAGAGACTATACATGCATGCTTTGGGAATCACAAACCTGAACACTAATATTCTTACTAAACACAACCATTTACTAGTACCTCCCACATATTATCATCTCTATGTCGCAAAACTATTGCAAGGAATCAAACATATCATATTCAGTGATCCATAAGTTTTATGTAGGATTTTATGACTAACCATGCAATTGACCAATTCCTTTTGACTCTCCAAATAGATCTAAGTGAAGCATGAGAGTTTAATAATTTCTACAAAATACCATGCTCTAATAAATATAAGTGAAGCAAAAGAGCATTCTACGAAAATGGTTTTCTGTGTGAAGGGAAACAGGCAATCCAAACTTCAAATGATATAAGTGAAGCACATGAAGCATTCTATAAAGCCATACTCAAAAGATTTAAGTGAAGTGCAATGAGCATTCTATAAATCAACCATGGACTATCTCATACTAGCATGGTGCCTAAAAGAATAAAATGAAAAACTAAATACAAAAGACGCTCCAAGATTTGCACATATCACATGAACGAAACGAATCCGAAAACATACCGATACTTGTTGAAGAAAGATGGGATGCCTTCCGGGGCATCCCCAAGCTTAGACGCTTGAGTCTCCTTGAAAGTTTACTTGGGGTGCCTTGGGCATCCCCAAGCTTGAGCTCTTTCCTCTCCTCCTCCTCACATCGAGACCTCCTCGATCTTCGAACACTTTATCGACACAAAACTTAACTGAACTTTTAGTGGCGGGGTTAGTGAATATGGCAATGAAATCCCATCATGTACTGCTGTAACATTATTGTATAATTATAAACAAACATTACCCACTAGATGCTATCACAATTATATGGCCCCAAGTCAAGGAGGCTTCAACAAGAATTCAAACATACAAAAATAGTGAAGTTATAACAGCAATATGTGAAAACAGGACAGTCTGTAAAGATTCGAACATCCACCATACTTATGTAACTCAAAAACTTCTGAAAATTTAGGAAATAAATAAATATTTTGTATAGAAAGACTGTGCAAAAAGTTTTAGAACAATTTGACATTCCAGTAAAAAAAATGTAAAATCAAGCACTAGAGCCAAAGTTTCTGTTTTGCACCGCACAAACCAACAAGGGGATAATTATTTTTGTTGAAAAGTTTCTGTAATTTAAGATTCACAAAGTTTCCGTAAGCACGAACAAAGTTAAAGGAGCTCCCCTACTTCAACAATACTTGTCTCTCTCACTTACACTTTCCTTTTTTGACAAGTTTTGGGTTCCCCTCTATATTTTTTTTGTTTTTAAACTATATAAAAGGACTCAACAGAATAAAAAGACTCTCTAAAGCTTCCGGGTTGTCTCCCTGGCAGCGCTTTCTTTAAAGCCATTAAGCTAGGCATAAAGTGCTCGAGTAATGGATCCACCCGGATCCCAAGGTATATCAAAGCCAATTTGAATCAATAATGATTTGTAATTTAGTACTGAGCACAAGGTAACATATATCATGCAATGACGAAGTCTAACTCTCTTTCTATGCATCGGCATGTCATACAAGAACAATTCAGGCACATCAAGTAAAGGCCAATACATAGCATAAGCAGTTTCTTGGAATTTTTTCGTGTTGGAAACATAAAGAGGTGGAGATGTAGTTCCTCTCTCATAATAATTGCAAGTACGATCAGCAAGCACATGCATATTATATTCATCAAAATCATCATGTGTAATGATAGAATGCAACCCATCAACATAATCCTTAACAAGTGCAAACTTCTCCGATATAGTGTAGTTTGGAGAATTCAAAAAGATAATAGGACTATCAAGTGTGGGTGCAATACAAACAATGTCATTCGTAACATAAGGAACTATATCAAGTTCATCTCCATAAGCATAATTCATATTGGCATCTTGGCCACAAGCATAACAAGCATCAAGTTCATCAAAAAGGGATATTTCAAATGAATCAACGGGATCATAACAATTATCATAGCATTCATCCTTCGGTAAGAATGAAGGGGCATTAAACAATGTATGAGTTGGAGAGTTACTCTCATTAGAAGGTGGGCACGGGTAGCAAATCCGCTCTTCCTCCTTTTGTTCTTCGCTCTCCTCATCATCTTTTTCATCCAATGAGCTCACAGTTTCATCAATTTCTTCTTCCATAGACTCCTGCAAAATATTAGTCTCTTCTTGGACAACGGAGTTATTCTCAATAAATACATCAATATCGTAATTGTATTTATAATTATCATAGCAATATTTAAGGATTGCAAGATTTTCAGGTGTAACATCCCAATTTTCAATTTGGATGATAATCATTAGGTCATCATATGCATCCATAATTTGTGCATTTTTGAATTTGTGTATTTGGACTTTTGATCCTAGAAATATTAAGCAACTCAAGGACCAACTGAGAGAGTTGGAGGCTTTCACAAAAATCCATTTTTGAATTTTCAAAAATGGGTAATTTGGATCAAAGTGATTTGATTCGAAATTATTTTTCCAATCATTTCAATTTAAATAAATGAGAGAAGATAATATGACTTCTTAAAAACTGCTAGGAAATATTGGAAATTTAATTTTGAATAAAATTATATTTATTAGATTTTTTATTTGACATTTTATTCAGTTGAAGTTTATTAAATTAGGGGGAAAATTGCATTTTAGCCCAGAAAAATTCTCACGTGGCCCCAAATATTAGGATGGGATGGTGAAAATTATTTCTGGAATTTTAGGATTTTTATTTTATATTATTTGGATTCTTTTTTTCGCAGCGTTATTTAAAAAAAACTTCTCGGACCGACTAGGTCGAAGCCCAGCCGGCCCAGCGCGCCACCGCCTCCCCCGCGCCGCGCCCGAGCCGGACTCCCGCCGAAGTCCGGAGCCGCCACACCACCGTCGCCCCTTACCCAAGTCGAAGCCCCCGACCCCTTTATAAGTCGCCGCCCCGGCCCCTCCTCCTCATAAACCCCACCGCCAAGCCGCGCCGCCGCCGCTGCCGAGCCATGCTGCCGCCTGCCGCTCGCCGCCGTTGCCCCGCATCGCCGCCCCACGCCGCTAGCCGCCGCCGCCGCCGCCTCACCGTCGCCCTGCGCTGCCCCGCCACTGCAGCACCACCCCGCCCTCACCGGAGTTCACCGCCGCTGGTTTTGTCCGCCGAACCGGTATAAACCGAACCACCTGACCCTTTTTTCGATTTTTCTTTTTAACCCGGTTTATTCTTTAGGTTAGTTTAGTTAGCAAACGTTCGTTCGTTTAGATCTGTCGACGAATGTTTTCGTTCGTTAGTCTCTGTTGGCGGGCGTTCGTCCGATAGAGTTTTCTTTTTCTGTTTATTTTCGGCCGGAGATCTATCCGTAATTATTTTCATCGCAGATTAGTCCCTGATCTTCAAAGGATCACTACTTTTTGCTCCTTTGTCCAAATCCAATGAAACCAATGCCAAATTCTTCATTATGTTCTCTTCTATTCAGATAATCAACTTAAACATGTTTTTGAAATTTTAAAATTTGGTTTCAAACAAATTTGAATTCGAACTTCTTTTGATTGTATTTTGAGTTTTGTATCTCCGATTTGATTGATTCTTTTTGCAAAATAGAACTTCTTCACTTGAACTTTCTGTTTAGATCTTTTTATTTGGTTTTACCCTTGCATCTTATGCTGGAGTTCTTATGTATGCTATTGTTTGTTTACGATAGAGTACCCGGAGTGCGAAGCTTGCTACTACGAATCTCTAGGGTTTTTCGATCGTCAGCAAGGTAAGTTACACTTTGATCATATCCCTTTATTACCCAGTTTTTATGCATTAGTTTCAACCCTTAAACATTCCATGAGTAGGATTGTGAACATGTGGTTATGGTTAAGTAGTTGATGAGGTAGGAACCCATCGTCTTTTTATCAACCCCGGGATTATACGTTTGCTACATATTGCTTAGCCATGCTCGTAGACGGCATTGGTATGTGAGATTCATGCAAGTTGTGAGAGTTTTTAACTAAGGCAAACTTAAGGTGGCTACTTTAATACACATCTGGGTGGATTGGTTGCAGCCACCTGGAGCAATCCAGTGTTGTCCTAGGATATCCCGGAGTACCCGTGTGATCATCCTATGGAATGCCACCCAGGCTCAAAGGGATCATAGTATTATTCATGCTTAGAAACTTCCGTGTGCAGCCACAAGACATTATGGGCTCTGGCATAGTTGAGTAAGTTGTGTGACCTCTTTCAGTGGTAGGCTAGCAGATGTAGGGGAAAGTAGGTGGTACTGTCTACCCAGAGTAAAGAGTTAATGCTTCAGAAAGACTAGTCTCGATCATCCGATCATAGATGTGGTCGAGTCTTGTGGGAAAAAGTGCGCAAACCTCTGCAGAGTGTATAAACTAATAACGGTTAGCAGAGTCCCCAGTTATGGACATCTTGAGTATCTGGTATTTGAATTATTGATGGATCTCATCACTTTACTTATTGAATTTTGTTGGGTTATTAATATTATTTAGGGATTGAGTTGGAGGAACCTTCTCAATAATGATATAAAACTTGGTAGTTAAATAAAATCTATTCCTTTTTTGTAGGGAAAAATTAGCTTTATGTAAATGTTAAACTTAGGGGAAACGCTAACACTCTGCCGGATGATCACGCGGAGAGTTCCGTCACCGAGGCAGCCGTTAGATCGCCCTATATCTACGCATCCTCACGCATGCTTGCACACGTTCCTGATTTTGCCTACCATCATGTGTCCCTTATCTTATCTTATCTTATCTTGCAACAGCAGCATTATTGCAAACCATGATGGTGAATGGCGGCGACAACTTAGACAAGCCTTTGCAACATCATCTGTCCTAAAAAAGAACCCACAACAAAATATTTGTTGCAAAAAAATCCCACAACAAGAAATTTGTTGCAAAAAATCCCGCAACACAATCTCCGTTGCAAAAAAATCCGCAATACAATCTCTGTTGCAAATGTTTCTGCAACAAGGTGTGTGTTGCAAAGTAGAGGAAAATGTTCTGCCCTAGATTGGGTCTAATCCAAGGACCCGCGAGGCAGCGGATCTTTTAAAAAGATTCACCAGCCGACACATAGCAGTCTCCTAAACTTAGAGCCTCCACCAGCCAAATATGCATGCGGTGATAGTTATTCTTGCATTATTATTCTCTATAGTGTGATCTTGCCAGCATATTCCAGGTGCTGACCTATATGACTGCAACGTATCATGTTGCAGAATTTTCAGACGAAGAGTAAGGTACGATAGGTCATTGTCATGCACTTAGTTTTGCCATGGACTTGGTTGGACTCAATTACCTTCGAAGCTTCCGCAGTTATTTAGATGGCCTTCAGCCATGTTATTGTAATAAGTACTCTTTTTTAGACACTCGATGTAATAAGTGTGTGATTGAACTCTGTTATAAATCCTCGAGTATTGTGTGTGTCAGCAATACCAATCCAGGGATGACACATAAGCACAGAGACTAGGGTCCATTGGGATCGGGTCGCTACATTAGGTCTATAAACCGAATCATCAAAATCTTCAAACTTTTCAAACAAAGATTGAATTTCATGTGCACCCTTAAAAGCAACAAATTCTTCTATTCGTTCCACATCATAGTAATCATATATACCATTAGCATAAGAAGCCAAGGTTTCATTATCATTAAATTTGCATGAAAAGGGAAGGTGTGGAGCATTCATCCTAGAGCAACAAGTAAAATCATATCTCAAGCATAAATCCCGAGCATACCAATGCAACATATAAATTTGATCCCATAAAAGTTTCCCTTTTTGTGTCAAGCGATAATCCCTAAAGTATTCACGTTGATCCAACGTTACTCCCATTATATAGTTGAATGGGGTTTTCTCAGGATTATCAAAGTAGTGCATAATATCTTTCACATAACAAGCATCAAGGGTTTTAGGAGGTTCCCCATCTCCATGAGTAGCAAGTACCACTAATTTTTTTGGTGTTTCGTGTTCCATATACATAATTAAAGATAGATAACAACTTAGAACAGGAAATAAAAACTACTTGGTGATAAAGCAAACAAGCACACATGAGTTCACCCCACGCTATTGCTCCCTAGCAACGGCGCCAGAAAAAGGTCTTGATAACCCACAAGTATAGGGGATCATTTGCAGCCTTCTTCAATAAATAAGAGTGTCGAACCCAACGAGGAGCTAAAGGCAGAACAAATATTCCCTCAAGTTCTATCGACCACCGATACAACTCTACGCACACTTGACGTTTGCTTTATCGGAAACAAGTATGAAACTATTTTGTAGGTGTGATGCTAGAACTACTTTGCAAGATAATAAAATTTAGGTGTTTAGTAAAAGGGTTTTTGTTAACAAGTACCGGTAATCATTCTTGCAATTCTATATGAGGGAGAGGCATGAGCTAACATACTTTCTCTACTTGGATCATATGCACTTATGATTGGAACTCTAGCAGGCATCCACAACTACTAAAGATCATTAAGGTCGTGAAACCCAACCATAGCATTAAGTATCAAGTCCTCTTTATCCCATACGCCATAGCCCACCTACTCGGGTTTAAGCTTCTGTCACTCTCGCAACCCACCATAAGCGAACCATGAAAATATTGCAACACCCTATAGTGGGGCCCCTCACCTTTGCGTGAGAATGGAGGGCACAGTAGGACAACACCATAAATAAAATATACAATCATACCTACCAAGATAATGATTAACCCATAGGACAACACGGATCTACTCAAACATCATAGGATAACCATTGATCATTGGGAAATAATATATGGAGTTGAGCACCATGTTTAAGTAGAGATTATAGTGGAGAGAAGAGGTGTTACACTGCTGCATAGAGGGGGAGAAAGTTGGTGTTGATGGTAGCAAGATTGTTGATGTAGATCGTTATCCCGATCGTTGCCCTGGCAGCACTCCGACGCCACCGGAAGCGAGGGGGAGAGAGTCCCCCTCCTTCTTCTTCTTCCTTGGCCTCCCCCTAGATGGGAGGAGAGTTCCCCCCTCTGGTCTTTGGTCTCCATGGAGGCAGAGGGGCGGGAGCCCCTCCGAGATTGGATCTCCCTCTTTGTTCTCTTCTGTTTCGTGTTCCCCACATCTGGCCCTTCACGGTTTCTTAAATTCCCGGAGATCCGTAACTCCAATTGCGCTGGAAATTTTACACGATTTTTTTCCATAAATTATCTTTGTTGCACCAAAAGAAGGGCCCCAACCGACCTCTGAGGAGGGAACAAGACACCTTGGCGCGCCAGGGGGTGCCTGGCACGCCCTGGTGGCTTGTGGGCTCTGTAGGGCCCTGTTTGCGTTGATTCCACCTCCTAAAAATCACATATATTACAAAATAATTCTTCGTAATTTTTTATCGCGTTTGGACTTTGTTTGATTATGGATTTTCTGTGATACAAAAAACATACAAAAAACAGGAACTAGGCCCTAGATCAATAGGTTACTCCAAATAAATCATATAAAAAGTTGCCAAAAGTATGTAAAAGTTGAATAATATTGGCATGAAACAATGAAAAATTATAGATACGACGGAGACATATGAACCTTGTGTTATTTTCTTGAGAGAACCCACTAGTGAAATCTACAGCCCCGGGTCTATTCTTTATCATATTTGCTTTGAGATATATTTTTATTCGTTTTTATTTTCAGATCTATTATTCGAAAACCCCCCAAAATAGCTTGTTGGGCCTTTTTATTACTTATTTTATTTCGTGTTTTATCAAGAGCTATTTATCCAATCTACCACAAAATTATCTATCTTTTACCCGGGAGGAATTGACGACCCCTCTTACGCGTCGGGTTGCAAGTATTTGTTCTTTGTGTGCAGGTACCGTTTACATAGTGTTTCTTGGTTCTCCTACTGGTTCAATAACATTGGTCTCATCACTGAGTGAAATACCTACCGTAGCTGGGATGCATCATCCCTTCCTCTTCAGGAAAAAATTGACGCGGGCACGAGCCATCAAGGAAGGATTTCTGGCGCCGTTGCTGGGGAGACATTATCAACATCTATCAGGTTCCTAATCACAAATATCATCTTGCAATTTACATTATTTTCCATTTGCCTCTCATTTTCATCTCCCCCGCTTCACACAAATTTGTTGTTTTATTAGCCCTCGTTTTTGTTCGTCGTTTTCTAGTAAGATCTCTTATTTGATTTAACTTGTCACCATGAGTGACTTTTGTATGGCAGAAACAAATGATGGCCTAACTTCTAAAATTGGACGATCTGGCAATGTGGATGCTAAAACTTTGGTTTTGGGGCAAGGGAACGTTATGAGAAAAGAACATATCCAAGAATTTTTTAATAATGTTGGAAATTTGACTCTTGATGATACTCCCATACTTAAAATAACTAAATCTTATGCGGAAGCTATTTCAGCACTAGTTCTAAAATTTGGAAAAAACCCGGCGATAGATGAGATCCTTTATAATAGTGATTATATGTTGAGACATTTGCTTGGAAATAATCAAAATAATTATGAGAATCTTAGAAAGGAAATTCCTGTTTTAGATATAATCCAACAAGTTTTCGATGATGTCAATCAATAATATTCTTGGATTGTTGCCGGAAATCAAAAGGGGTACACAAATGTGCAACTTGATAATGCTAAAATTACTATGGATAATGTGTTCCAAGTTTTTTTTCCTCATAAGAACACATCTGCAGAAAATAAAAAGAAGGGTGACAACACTTGAATCTATGCATTATGCCTAGCTAGGGGCATAACATGATAGCGCTTGTTGGGAGGCAACCCAATGAATAAAATTTATTTTTACCCTTTTCTTTCTGTTCTTGAGTGTTTGCACAATTATGATACTGTTATGATTGTGTTTTTATGTTTTATTTAGTGTTTGTGCCAAGTAAAGCCTTTGGGATCATGTTGGGTGATAGTTGATTTGATCTTGTTGAAAAACAGGAACTTTTGCGCCCAGTAATAGAATTGTTTAAATTCATAGAAGCACGAAATAATCCTGATTTTTGTACACAAGATTGATATACAAATTGCCCACGTTGTCCTAACTATTCAAAAAAATTGGAGTTGTAGAAGTATTCAAAGATTTTAGATTACTATAGACTATTATGTTTTTGACATATTCTGTTTTCTTTGTGTTGTGTGCTTATCTGGGGGTATAAGCCATGAAGTTGAAATACAGTGGATATAATGCAGAAATAAATATGAATGAGTTTGTAACATTACTTAGAGTGGCAATTTGCTTTCTTGTACTAACGGATCTCATGAAGGTTTTGTTAAGTTTTGTGTGATTGAAGTTTTCAAGTTTTGGGTGAGATCATGATGGTGAAGGAATAAGGAGTAAGAACAGACTAAGCTTGGAGATGCCCCATGGCACCCCAAGATAATATCCAAGGAGGAACAAGCAAATAAGCTTTGGGATGCCCCGAGTAGCATCCCCTCTTTCTTCTAACGACCATCGGTATTTTACTTGAAGCTATATTTTTATTCATCACATATCATGAGTTTTGCTTGGAGCGTCTTGTATTATGTGAGTCTTTGGTTGTTTTGCTTTTTAGTTTGTCACAAGTATCCTTGCTCGACACACCTATTTAGAGAGCCAAAATCATGCTATGATTGCTCTTTATGCTTCACTTAAAAAAATTGAGCTATGGAATTGCCCTAGTGCTTCACTTATATCTTTTTGAGCACGATGTGCTTTAATTTTTTTTGAAGAAATGCTCTCATGCTTCACTTAGATTTATGGGATTTTTACATCTTTTCCCCTGCTTCCTTAGCTCTACTCATTCATCCCCACGCTCTTAACTTTTGCTCAATTTTCCCCACTCCCTTGTCTGAAACCCTCATAAATGGTCACAACGGAGGATGCCGTCGGTACAAATCATTGAATGTTAACTCTGAGTAGTGGGGTCGCATTGAGACACTTAGGATGAGCTTGTTTGAGGGATCCCATTGGCTGAACCTCGAGCAACTACACCACCACGCCACTCTGCCCCTCCGCCGCCATCGTGCAGCCTCCACCATCGTCGTGCAGCCTCTAACCATTAACCCCATTTCGCCTCCGCAGCCGTTGTGCCCTCTGCCAGATCTACCCACACACCCCTCAGGGTTAAGCAGCGATGTCAGGGGAGCAGGTTCTCAAGCCCATCGACCGTGGAGAGGATTGGGTCGAATTGGCGACAGATAATTCATGGATTACACCTGGGTAAGCGTCGTTTCCCCTCTAACATATTTGCTGATTCATACATTCGACCTATTTGATAGCTAGTCGCATGAATCAATCAAATTTTGTTGAATTGTTCCCGACCTAACTGTAACTTTTACTTATTTGAATCGAATAGGATTGATCCTGCGCTTGCTTTCCGGCTGGCCGTTAGGATGGAAGTTAATGTGTTGCACGGTAGAAAACTGCATATGATTACTGGATTTTTCTATCCAAAGGTGGTAGAAACAAGTATGTCGTTCAAAGATTTGCTCGTGGCCCTTCAAAATTCTTCATATGGGTTGAACTGAAATTTTTAAGCAGTACTGAGCAAAAAATTTCTTCCACTAACTTGCAATGAGTATCTTGGATTTCTCTTTACTTTGAATGCTGAAAGATGCTTTAGTAAAATCCTTATCGAGGTGCTTCAGCCATGCAATGAACATGACAAGGGGAAGGTTATTCAGAAATCTTCTGTCTCTGCTAATAGCGAGCGCCCCAGCACTCCTAGTAGGTCAAAACCAAGCAAAGCTAGTGGTTCTGAAAGTCACAATATGTCTGCTGCCCCTTCTTGTGCCGCTTCTCCTATCATTGCTGCAGCCGATATAGAGCAAGATGCAAAGCCAGACAAAGAGGTGCCTCTAAATGATGATGAGGATGAGAATATGTTGCCTGATCTTGTAGATATTGTTAGTAAACAAGCAATGGAAGATGAATATCAGGAGCAACCTATCAATCGTGCTAGATTTGATGACACTGATAATGAAGAGAGGCAGAAGAACATCGACAGCCTAGTTGTAGTTGAATATGATGGAGAGGACATGCCAACATTTGAGTGGAACATGGAAGATCCTCAGCTAGCTGTCGGCACCATATTCCAGTCGATGGCGGACTGTCGTAATGTAGTGACTACATATTGCATTCTCACTAAAAATACATATGTGGTTGATAGGAGTGAGCCAACAAGGTTCACTGTTCATTGCCCATATGATAGGTGTAGATGGAGGTTGCATGCATCACATATCTTGAGGAGCAAGTTCATTTAGGTTTGTGTATTTCAGTTTATACAGATTCATTTTATTTTCAGATCATTGTGTAATGTTTTCTAACAATATTTTGTTTGGGTCCCATTTTCTTTCAGATAAAAAAGATCCCACACCAGCACACCTGTCCACCTGGAGGTGGAGGATGGAAGGCTAAAACAAAGCTAGCAAAGACTAGGTGGGTGGTAGATGCAATTTTGGATTGGTTGATAGAAACACCAACACTTGGTCCAACAACACTCCATGGGAAGCTATTTGAGAAGTAAAAGATTGATATACCTTACATGAGGATTTTCTATGCTAAGGAAATGGCTCTTGATAGGATTAATGGTCCTTGGAATTAGAGCTTTAAGTCGTTCTACACATTTAAATCAGAAGTGGAAGCTGCTATCAATGGAGTTTTGTAGAGATTGACAAGCATACAGTTACATACAAAATAAAAGGGAAGTCATTCCAGAAGGAGTGCTTGAGGAGGGCTTTTGTTTGTTTCAAGGCTTGTTGGCAGGGGTTTCTTGATGGCCGCATGCCCTATTTGGATGTTGATGCAACTTCTTTGAATGGAAGGTGGAGAGGACAACTAGTGGCAGCTTCTGTAGTTGATGGACACAACTGGCTATTCCCACTTGCATTTGGTGTGGTGGAGGCAGAGTCTGAGGAAAGTTTGGTCTGGTTTCTGCAGCAGTTGCGCAACCTTATAGGTACACCCCCAGGTTTAGCTATACACATAGATATTGCAAGGGTTTGGAGAGTGCAGTGGAAATTGTATTCCCTGGAGTGGAGAATAGGGAATGTATGCGACACCTAGTGCAGAATTTCAGAAACAAATTCAAAGGTAAAGTTTATAATGAGAACTTATGGCCAGCATCATACACATGCAGTGAGAGGAAGCATGAGCATCATTTGAGAGTGTAGTATGCTCACAATCCTTTGGTGAAGGAGTACCTAGATTCACATCGTGGGAAGTTGTGGTCAAGAAGCAAATTCAATGAAATCTGCAAAGTAGACTATGTGACCAATAACCTGGCAGAGCGTTTCAACGCAAATATCAAGTTGTTGAAAGGGCTTCTGATGTGGTAACTATTTAATAAGATTCGGTAGATGATCATGATAAAGATGGCTCTTCACAAAAGAATTGTAGAAACATAATATGTTTGCCATCTTATGCTCCCATCTCTTATTAAGTCATTGCATGCCAAGGCAAGAGGATTGAACATGAAATGCATTCGAGCGGTGACACACAAGGCTGAGGTAACATATATTGACAGTAAAAACAGGGAATGGAGATATTGAGTTAACCTAGCAACTAGGGAATGCAGTTGTAGGCAATGGCAACTCCGTGGGAAGCCAGGCATACATGCCCTACATCTGATGACTCTTATAGGTGGTGAAGATGGTGAAGTTGATCAATACATCTTTGAATATTTTTTTGTTGCCAAACTCAAGGTTGCTTATCTTCCAATGTGCCTGCGCTCTTGGGAAAAGACCAATGGAACATAGTAGATCCAAGATTCAAACTACATTCTCCTGTACTGACTAGACCACCAGGAAGACCAAGGAAGAACATGATCAGAAGAGGTGAAGAGGGTCATGTAAAAAGATAGCGTAAGTGCAAAAAATCTGGAACCCTAGGGCACAATGCTATGCAATGTACCAATCCAGTGGATGCTTCATTTGGAGAAGAGGAACAACGGGCAGCAACAAATGCAGAGGAGAATGCAGCATTAGAGCATATTGAAGCTAATACAGAGGAGAATGCAACATTAGAGCATATTGAAGCTAATATAGAGGAGAATGAAGCAGCAAAGCAGATTGCAGCTAATATAGAGGAGAATGAAGCAACTGAATTAGCACTGCCAGCAGCTTGGTATGTGTGCCAGAACCTTCCCTTTTTTATGCATTTCTTTTTATCGATGGCTTATAATCTTTTTTGTGTTTGGCCTAGCTCTAGGAAAAATAGAGGAAAAGGAGAGAAAAGGCCAAGAGAGAAAGAATTTGAAGAATATGAAGCCATGGCTTATGAAGGTTTTGAACCCCATCAACTGGCCAGTGCAACTTCTCCGTCAGCACCTTGACAACCACCACCCAAAGTGAAGATCAAAAGGAAGAAGAAAAAGGTGGATATCCCACCTAGGTAAACGAGGAGCAAGGCTATTAAGTCGTCTCAGAACACAAGGAGCAAGGCAAAGATGTGGAATGCAAGTTGTAAACTTTGAACTTTAAGGATTTGTACTACGGTTGTGAAAACTTGTAAGGTTTAATAATTCTATTCGTACTTTGATGTGAAATTTGAGGCAAAATTTGAATTTGAACCAACACTTGAACTCCGATCTGTGGTGTGATATTGCAATGTTTGCTGAACTATTATAAACATTAGGTGATCAATCCGATCTCTTTTGCGTGGTAAAACTTATTGTCATGGAAAATGTGCTCCAAATGTGCTCCGAAGCTAGGGTAAACTGCCCCATTTGTAATCAAGTATTTTTTGGAGCTACTCTAAATGAGCCAAATATTTTTTATTAACACCTATTCAATCTATATAGTGTAGATTCAAAGTCTCACTATTTATTGAATTAATCTTACTTTTTTTACATTTTTTCGAAAATAATGTGATTTAATAGAAAACCATTAAAACCCACATTTAAAATATGAAAAAGAAAACTAACTTCAGATACTTCTTATTCACTTTGAAATGAAGCTTTGGTGATTTTTTTTAATTTTTCAAAAAACCGACCTCCTTTCCTTGAACTCTCTGCAATGTTGTACGTGATAGCTCATATGTGTGAAGGTTTTTTCATGAAAATGTCCATAGAACAAGGTTATGATTTTTTGTTGGTAACATGTCACATAAGACAACATTGTGCGCATGTTATATATTTTTTCGATTTTTAAAAAATTAATGGTGCTCATTTAACCACGATCGTGCCAGCTACTTTTTAAAAAAAATGACCATAGACCAAGTTTAGTATTTTTACTCATTAGTGTGTCTTATAAAACGATGATTCGCGAAGGTTTCATATTTTTTGGATTTTTTTAAAACTAGTTATGCTCAGCCAAACACTAGATAACCCTGCTAACCAACTCAAAAGCTTGCTAAACCCCACAGGGTTTCGCCTAACCCTAGATCCAAACATCAGCCGTTCGATCAAACCCTAGCGCCAAGAGACAACCCTCAGATATGGTCCTATAGAAGGAATTCTGAGGCCAGGCTGCGTGCAGGCTCCGCGCCGTTGGATCACAAGGATGGCTCCGCATCGTTGGATCCTTTGGCGATCCGTGAGAGGCGATCCACGAGACGTTGGTTTTGCTCGCCCACCATTGCCTCCCCTGTCTTCTTCTACAGCGACCAGAGGAGCCACTCGTCTACTTGTTCTTCTCCGGCGACTAGATATGTCGAGCTCCACTTCAGCCTCCCGCCCCTCATGGCCCCAGTACGGTCCAATGCCCATGGAGCGATGCCTTGACTGCCCACGCACCACGCCACTGAAATGGTTGACTTCGAGGGAGGGCAAGAATGGCAACTTTGGGCGCGAGTTCATGAAATGCGAGAGCAAGCCAGAGGGGCAGGTTAGATCTCATGATTTTTCTTTTTATCTTTGCTTCTAATTCTTTTTCGTTGGATCTGAGATTTAGGGTTCATGATTGCGTTTCAGATCATGAAGAAATGCACACATTTTGAATGGATGGATGACTACGTTCGGAGGCTTCAAGGGGAGGGCTTGCTTCAATTCAATGGGGCCGCAACCCGGGAGGTCAATCTGCCATCAGCCACTCGGATTTTGGTATCTGAAAGTGCTGCTCCAACAGTTGTGGATGAGGATCTGAAGGGGGAATTAAAGAAGATGAACAAGAACTTGAGGCAGATGATTCAGTTGAACAAGCAGGCGAATCTGATAGCTTTAGGATTTTATTTTTGTATAGTTGATCTAGGATTTGCTTACTTGTTGGTCATCACTTGTTAGAGATGTTATTTGTGTCGTGTCATGTGCTCTACGATTTGCTTAAGGGTTTGTGGATCATGTGCTCTCTGTGTTTCTTAATTTGTGGATCATGTGCTCTGTGTATTGCTTAAACTATGTATGTATCTCCATCTCTGAATCTCTGTAGGTGTTAGTTTTTGACACTTTCAATTTCGTCAGACAACACCAAGGGCTAGAGAAAAAATGTAGTTATTGGGCCCAAAATGAAACCAAACTCTGGTTGGGCCGTCGCATTGCGTTGACTGTCGAAGGCCCACAAAGATTAAAGAGGCCTAAAAAAATAGTGCATGCGATGGCTCTATTTTTCCTCTATTTTTTTGCTTGATTGTTTTGATTGCACCTACAGATTTTAAGTGCACGTTGCTTACATTGCAAGAATAGGTTACATCGTTTGAAATTACAGAACAATAGATATTGCCACCAAGAGCCACCAACAAGTAAACAATGGGCTAGCCTTCAAAAAATATTTTCATCCTGCGAAATGGCCACAAACTATACAAAAATGGTTTCTTTTTGTTCATACAATATAGGTATGCTACAATATATATGGGCACCAACAATTCAAAAAAAAAAGCTTCTTTTTCCTCTTTTCAACATCAACATGGCTCATGTTTCCAGCTTTAATTTTCTTCTTGACACCTCAACTAGTCCATTAGCCGCCCGTGCCAAAACTTGGAACCAATAAAACCTATAATATAAGGGCCAACATTAATTTCATCATGCCAAATGGCCAAAACTATTCAAAAATTAGCTTGTTTTTCTTCATACAATATACGGAATAGGGCCACCAACAATTCAAAAAAATAAATAGCTTTTCTCCTTCTTCTTTTCAACATCAACATGGCTGATACGTCTCAAATGTATCTATAATTTTTTATTGTTCCATGCTATTATATTATCAATCTTGAATGTTCTACAATCATTTATAGTCATTTTATATCATTTTTTGGTACTAACCTATTGACATAGTGCCAAGTGCCACTTGCTATTTTTTCCATATTTTTTACATGGCAGAAAATCAACATCAGACGGAGTCCAAATGCCCCGAAACTTTACGGAGAATTTTTATGGGCCAGAAGGAACACAACGGGCCCTGGCTGCGCCTAGGGGTGCCCCGAGGGGGGCACAACCCACCAGGGCACGCCAGGAGGCCCAGGCGCGCCCTGGTGGGTTGTGCCCACCTCGGGTTCCCCTCGGACCGCCTCTTTGCTCTATAAATACCCCAATATTCCAGAAACCCTAGAGAGGGCGACGAAATATCATCCAGCCGCCGCAGATTTCGGAACCAATAGATCCAATCTATACACCATCGCGGATGGGGTTCACCACCTCCATTGGTTCCTCGCCGATGATGCGTGAGTAGTTCTTTGTAGACCTTCGGGTCCGTAGTTAGTAGTTAGATGGCTTCCTCTCTCTTGCTGGATTCTCAATACAATGGTCTCTTGGAGATCCATATGATGTAACTCTTTTTGTGGTGTGTTTGTTGGGATATGATGAACTTTGAGTTTATGATCAGTGATATGTCTTCGTCGTATCTAAATTTCTCAATTGTTCCATGCCATTATTCTACAACTTTTACAAACTTTTGGAAACTTTTTATAATATTTTTGGGACTAACATATTGATCCAGTGCCCAGTGCTAGTTCATGTTTGTTGCATGTTTTTCTTTCGAAGAAAATCCATATCAAACGGAGTCCAAATGGGATAAAAACTTACGAAGATTTATTTTGGAATATATGTAAATTTTGGGAAGTGGAATCAACGCGGGACGATTCCTGAGGGGCCCACGAGGGTGAGGGGCGCGCCCTAGGGGGTAGGGTGTGCCCTGGGCCCTCGTGGACACTCCGTAAGGCGGTTGTTGCCCTTCTTTCGTTGCAAGAAAGCCAATATCCGGATAAAAATCATATCAAAATTAAAGCCCAATCGGAGTTACGGATCTCTGGGAATTTAAGAAACGGTGAAAGGACAGAATTAGAGAGTGCAGAAACAGAAGGAAATAGAGAGAGAGAGATCCAATCTCGGAGGGGCTCTCGCCCCTCCGCGGCCATGGAGGCCATGGACCGGAGGGGAAACCCTTCTCCCATCTAGGGTATGGTCAAGGAATAAGAAGAAGAAGAAAAAGAAGGGGGGGGCTCTCTCCCCCTCTCTCCCGGTGGCGCCGGAACGCCGCCGAGGCCATCATTGCGACAACAATCTACACCAACAACTTCACTGCCGTCATCACCAACTCTTCCCCCCTCTATGCAGCGGTGTAAACCCTCTTTTACCTGTTGCAATCTCTACTTAAACATGGTGCTCGACGCTATATATTATTTCCCAATGATGTATGGCTATCCTATATGTTTGAGTAGATCCGTTTTGTCCTATGGGTTAATTGATGATCGTGATTGGTTTGAGTTGCATGTTTTATTATTGGTGATGTCCTATGGTGCTCTCCGTGTCGCGCAAGCGTGAGGGATCCCTGTTGTAGGGTTTGCAATATGTTCATGACTTTCTTATGGTGGGTGGCGTGAGTGACAGAAGCACAAGCCCGAGTAAGTAGGTTGTTTGCATATGGGAGTAAAAGAGGACTTGATGCCTTATAATGCTATGGTTGGGTTTCACCTTAATGATCTTTAGTAGTTGCGGATGCTTGCTAGAGTTCCAGTCATAAGTGCATATGATCCAAGAAGAAAATGTGTGTTAGCTTATGCCTCTCCCTCAAATAAAGTTGCAATAATGATTATCGGTCTAGTTATTGATTGCCTAGGGGCAAATAACTTTCTCGTGACAAAAAGCTCTCTACTGAAACTAACTTAGTTGTGTCTTTATCTAAACAGCCCCTAGCTTTTATTTACGTGCTCTTTATTATCTTGCAAACCTATCCAACAACACCTACAAAGTACTTCTAGTTCCATACTTATTCTAGGTAAAGCGAACGTTAAGCGTGCGTAGAGTTGTATTGGTGGTCGATAGAACTTGAGGGAATATTTGTTCTACCTTTAGCTCCTCGTTGGGTTCAACACTCCTACTTATCGAAAGAGGCTACAATTGATCCCCTATACTTGTGGGTTATCAAGACCTTTTTCTGGCGCCGTTGTCGGGGAGCAATAGCGTGGGGTGAATATTCTCGTCTGTGCTTGTTTGCTTTATCACTAAGTGGATTTTATTTGCTATTCTAAGTTGTTCTCTATCTTTAGTTATGGATATGGATCACGAAATACCAAAAAAATTAGGTTTACTTGCTACTCATGGAGATGGGGAACCTCCTAAAACCCTCGATGCTCATTATGTGAAAGATATTATGCACTACTTTCATAATCTTGAGAAAACCCCATTCAATTATATAATGGGAGACACATTGGATCAATGTGAATACTTTAGGGATTATCGCTTGAATCAAAAAGGGAAACTATTATGGGATCAAATATATATGTTGCATTGGTATGCTCGGCAACTATGCTTGCGATATGATTATACTTGTTGCTCTAGGATGAAGGCTCCACACCTTCCCTTTTCATGCAAATTTAATGATAATGAAACCTTATCTTATTATTCTAATGGTATATATGATTACTATGATGTGGAGTGAATAGAATAATTTGTTCCTTTTAAGGGTGCTTGTGAAATTGAATCTTTGTTTAAAGAGTTTGAAGATTTTGATGATTCAGTTTATAGACCTGAAAATTTAGTTATCCTTAAATATTGCTATGAGAATTATGAATACAATTATGATATGGATGAATTTATTGAGAAAGTCTCCGCTGTCCGAGAAGAGACTAATATTTTGTAGGAGTCTATGGAAGAAGAAATTGATGAAACTGTGAGCTCATTGGATAAAAAAAGATCATGAGGAGAGCGAAGAACAAAAGGAGGAAGATCGGATTAGCTACCCGTGCCCACCTTCTAATGAGAGCAACTCTCTAACTCATACAATATTTAATGTCCCTTCGTTCTTACCGAAGGATGAATGCCATGACAATTGCTATGATCCTGTTGATTTGTTTGAAATATCCCTTTTTGATGAACTTGATGCTTGCTAATCTTGTGGCCAAGATGCCAACATGAATGATTCTTATGGAGATGAACTTTCTATAGTTCCTTATGTTAAACATGAAATTGTTGCTATTGCACCCACACATGATAGTACTATTATCCTTTTGAATTCTCCAACTACACTATATCGGAGAAGTTTTCTCTTGTTAAGGATTATATTGATGGGTTGCCTTTTACCATTACACATGATGATTTTGATGAATATAATATGCATGTGCTTGCTGCTCCTACTTGCAATTATTATGAGAGAGGAACTACATCTCTGCCTCTTTATGTTTCCAACACGAAAAATTTGCAAGAAACTGCTTATGCTATGTATTGGTGTTTACTTGATGTGCATGAATTGTTCTTGTATGACATGCCGATGCATAAGAAGAGAGTTAGACTTCATCATTGCTTGATATATGTTGCTTTGTGCTCACTACTAAATGCCAAATCATTGTTGATTCAAATTGGCTTTGATATACCTTGGGATCCGAGTGGATTCATTACTTGAGCAATTTATGCCTAGCTTAATGGCTTTAAAGAAAGTGCTGCCAGGGAGACAACCCGGAAGTTTTAGAGAGACATTTATTTTTGTTGTGTGCTTTTATAGAGTTTAAAAACAAAAAATAAGGAGGGGAGCCCAAAACTTTTCAAAAAGGAAAGTGAAAGTGGGGGAGCTCCTTGAACTTTGTTCTGTTGGGGAACGTAGTAATTTCAAAAAATTTCCTACGCACACGCAAGATCATGGTGATGCATAGCAACGAGAGAGGAGAGTGTTGTCTATGTACCCTCGTAGACCGAAAGTGGAAGCGTTAGCACAACGCGGTTGATGTAGTCGTACGTCTTCACGGCCCGACCGATCAAGCACCGAAACTACGACATCTCCGAGTTCTAGCACACGTTCAGCTCGATGACGATCCCCGGACTCCGATCCAGCAGAATGTCGGGGAAGAGTTCCGTCAGCACGACGGCGTGGTGACGATCTTGATGTTCTACTGTTGCAGGGCTTCGCCTAGGCACCGCTACAATATTATCGAGGATTATGGTGGAAGGGGGCACCGCACACGGCAAAAAGATCAATGATCAATTGTTGTGTCTCTGGGGTGCCCCCTGCCCCCATATATAAAGGAGCAAGGAGGAAGAGGTGCGGCCAGGCATGGGGCGCGCCAGGAGGAGTCCTACTCCCACCGGGAGTAGGACTCCCCCCCTTTCCATGTTGGACTAGGACTTGGGGGGAGGAGAGAAAGAGGGGAAAGGAAAGGGGGGGGGGCGGCGCCCCCCTCCTTGTCCAATTTGAACTTGGGGGGAGGGGCACGCGGCTGCCCCTTGGCCTCCTCTCTACTTCCTCCACTAGGCCCATTAAGGCCCATTAGGTTACCGGGGTTCCGGTAACCTCCCGGTACTCCGATAAAATGCTGATTTCACCCGGAACACTTCCGATGTCCAAACATAGGCTTCCAATATATCAGTCTTTATGTCTCGACCATTTCGAGACTCCTCGTCATGTCCGTGATCACATCTGAGACTCTGAACAACCTTAGGTACATCAAAACATATAAACTCATAGTGAAACTGTCATCATAATGTTAAGCGTGCGGACCCTACGGGTTCGAGAACAATGTAGACATGACCGAGACACGTCTCCGGTCAATAACCAATAGCTTAACCTGGATGCTCATATTGGCTCCTACATATTCTACGAAGATCTTTATCGGTCAGACCGCATAACAACATATGTTGTTCCCTTTGTCATTGGTATGTTACTTGCCCGAGATTCGATCGTCGGTATCTTAATACCTAGTTCAATCTCGTTACCGGCAAGTCTCTTTACTCGTTCCGTAATACATCATCCCGAACTAACTCATTAGTTGCAATGCTTGCAAGGCTTATAGTGATGTGCATTACCGAGTGGGCCCAGAGGTACCTCTCCGACAATCGGAGTGACAAATCCTAATCTCGAAATACGTCAACCCAACAAGTACCTTCGGAGACACCTATAGAGCACCTTTATAATCACCCAGTTACATTGTGACGTTTGGTAGCACACAAAGTGTTCCTCCGGTAAACGGGAGTTGCATAATCTCATAGTCATAGGAACATGTATAAGTCATGAAGAAAGCAATAGCAATAAACTAAACGATCAAGTGCTATGCTAACGGAATGGGTCAAGTCAATCACATCATTCTCCTAATGATGTGATCCCGTTAATCAAATGGCAACTCTTTGTCTATGGCTAGGAAACATAACCATCTTTGATCGACGAGCTAGTCAAGTAGAGGCATACTAGTGACACTCTGTTTGTCTATGTATTCACACATGTATCATGTTTCCGATTAATACAATTCTAGCATGAATAATAAACATTTATCATGATATAAGGAAATAAATAATAACTTTATTATTGCCTCTAGGGCATATTTCCTTCAGTCTCCCACTTGCACTAGAGTCAATAATCTAATTCACATAGCCATGTGATTTAACACCAATAGTTCACATCACCATGTGATTAACACCCATAGTTCACATCGTCATGTGATCAACACCCAAAGGGTTTACTAGAGTCAATAATCTAGTTCACATCGCTATGTGATTAACACCCAAAGAGTACTAAGGTGTGATCATGTTTTGCTTGAGAGAGAAGTTTAGTCAACGGGTCTGCCACATTCAGATCCGTAAGTATTTTGCAAATTTCTATGTCAACAATGCTCTGCACTGAGCTATTCTAGCTAATTGCTCTCACTTTCAATATGTATCCAGATTGAGATTTAGAGTCATCTGGACCAGTGTCAAAATTTGCATCGACGTAACCCTTTACGATGAACTTTTTTGTCACCTCCATAATCGAGAAACATATCCTTATTCCACTAAGGATAATTTGACCGCTGTCCAGTGATCTACTCCTAGATCACTATTGTACTCCCTTGCCAAAAACAATGTAGGGTATACAATAGATCTGGTACACAGCATGGTATATTTTATAGAACCTATGGCCAAGGCATAGGGAATGACTTTCATTCTCTCTCTATCTTCTGCCATGGTTGGGTTTTGAGTCTTACTCAACTTTTCACCTTGTAACACAGGCAAGAACTCTTTCTTTGACTGTTCCATTTTGAACTACTTCAAAATCTTGTCAAGGTATGTACTCATTGAAAAACTTATCAAGGGTCTTGATCTATCTCTATAGATCTTGATGCTCAATATGTAAGCAGCTTCACCGAGGTCTTTCTTTGAAAAACTCCTTTCAAACACTCCTTTATGCTTTGTAGAATAATTCTACATTATCTCCGATCAACAATATGTCATTCACATATACTTATCAGAAAAGTTGTAGTGCTCCCACTCACTTTCTTGTAAATACAGGCTTCACTGCAAGTCTGTATAAAACTATATGCTTTGATCAACTTATCAAAGCGTATATTCCAACTCCGAGATGCTTGCACCAGTCCATAGATGGATCGCTGGAGCTTGCATATTTTGTTAGCACCTTTAGGATTGACAAAACTTTCTTGTTGAATCATATACAACTCTTCTTTAATAAATCCATTAAGGAATGCAGTTTTGTTTATCCACTTGCCAGATTTCATAAAATGCGACAATTGCTAACATGATTCGGACAGACTTAAGCATAGATACGAGTGAGAAACTCTCATCGTAGTCAACACCTTGAACTTGTCGAAAACCTTTTGCGACAATTCTAGCTTTTGTAGATAGTGACACTATTATCAATGTTCGTCCTCCTCTTGAAGATCCATTTAATATCAATGGCTTGCCGATCAATGGGCAAGTCAATCAAAGTCCATACTTTGTTCTCATACATGGATCTCATCTCAGATTTCATGGCCTCAAGCCATTTCGTGGAATCTGGGCTCATCATCGCTTCCTCATAGTTCGTAGGCTCGTCATGGTCAAGTAACATGACCCCCAATACAGGATTACCGTACCACTCTGGTGCGGATCTCACTCTGGTTTACCTACGAGGTTCGGTAGTAACTTGATCTGAAGTTACATGATCATCATCATTAGCTTCCTCACTAATTGGTGTAGGAGTCACAGGAACAGATTTCTGTGATTAACTATTTTCCAATAAGGGAGCAGGTATAGTTACCTCATCAAGTTCTACTTTCCTCCCACTCACTTCTTTCGAGAGAGACTCCTTCTCCAGAAAGGATCCATTCTCAGCAACAAATGTCTTGCCTTCGGATCTGTGATAGAAGGTGTACCCAACATTTACTTTTGGGTATCCTACGAAGACGCACTTATCTGACTTGGGTTTGAGCTTATCAAGATGAAACTTTTTCACATAAGCATCGCAACTCCAAACTTTAAGAAACGACAACTTTGGTTTCTTGCCAAACCATAGTTCATACTGTGTCATCTCAACGGATTTATATGGTGCCCTATTTAACGTGAATGCAGCTGTCTCTAATGCATAACCCCAAAACGATAGTGGTAAATCGGTAAGAGACAACATAGATCGCACCATATCTAATAAAGTACGGTTACGACGTTCGGATACACCATTACACTGTGGTGTTCCAGGTGGCGTGAGTAGTGAAACTATTTCACATTGTTTTAACTGAAGGCCAAACTCGTAACTCAAATATTCTCCTCCACGATCAGATCATAGAAACTTTATTTTCTTGTTACGATGATTTTCCACTTCACTCTGAAATTATATAAACTTTTCAAATATTTCAGACTTTTGTTTCATCAAGTAGATATACTCATATCTGCTCAAATCATCTGTGAAGATCAGAAAATAATGATACCTGTCGTGAGCTTCAATATTCATCGGACCACATACATCAGTATGTATGATTTCCAACAAATCTGTTGCTCGCTCCATTGTTCCAGAGAACGGAGTCTTAGTCATGTTGCCCATGAGGCATGGTTCGCAAGCATCAAGTGATTCCAAAAGCCCATCAGCATGGATTTTCTTCATGTGCTTTACACCAATATGACCTAAACGGCAGTGCCACAAATAAGTTGCACTATCATTATTAACTTTGCATCTTTTGGCTTCAATATTATGAGAATGTGTATCACCATAATTGAGATCCAACAAAACATTTTCATTGGGTGTATGACCATAGAAGGTTTTATTCATGTAAACAGAACAACAATTTATTCTCTTACTTAAATGAATAACCGTATTGCAATAAACATGATCAAATCATATTCATGCTCAACGCAAACACCAAATAACACTTATTTAGGTTCAACACTAATCCCGAAAGTATAGGGAGTGTGCGATGATGATCATATCAATCTTGGAACCACTTCCAACACACATCGTCACTTCACCCTTAACTAGTCTCTGTTCATTCTGCAACTCCCATTCCGAGTTACTACTCTTAGCAACTGAACCAGTATCAAATACCGAGGGGTTGCTACAAACACTAGTAAAATACACATCAATAATCTGTATATCAAATACAGCTTTGTTCACTTTGCCATCCTTCTTATCCGCCAAATACTTGGGGCAGTTCCGCTTCCAGTGACCAGTCCCTTTGCAGTAGAAGCACTTAGTCTCAGGCTTAGGACCAGACTTGGGCTTCTTCACTTGAGCAACAACTTGCTTGACGTTCTTCTTGAAGTTCCCCTTCTTCCCTTTGCCTTTTTCTTGAAACTAGTGGTCTTGTCTACCATCAACACTTGATATTTTTCTTGATTTCTACCTTCGTTGATTTTAGCATTACGAAGAGCTTGGGAATCATTTCCGTTATTCCTTGCATATCATAGTTCATCACGAAGTTCTACTACCTTGGTGATGGTGACTAGAGAATTCTATCAATCACTATCTTATCTGGAAGATTAACTCCCACTTGATTCAAGCGATTGTAGTACCCAGACAATCTGAGCACATGCTCACTGCTTGAGCTATTCTCCTCCATCTTTTAGCTATAGAACTTGTTGGAGACTTCATATCTCTCAACTCGGGTATTTGCTTGAAATATTAACTTCAACTCCTGGAACATCTCATATGGTCCATGGCGTTCGAAACGTCTTTGAAGTCCCAATTCTAAGCCGTTAAGCATGGTGCACTAAACTATCAATTAGTCATCATATTGAGCTAGCCAAATGTTCATAACGTCTGCCTCTACTCCTGCAATAGGTCTGTCACCTCGCGGTGCATTAAGGACATAATTCTTCTGTGCAACAATGAGGATAAACCTCAGATCACGGATCCAATCCGCATCATTGCTACTAACATCTTTCAACTTAGTTTTCTCTAGGAACATATCAAAAATAAAACAGGGGAGCTAAACGCGAGATGTTGATCTACAACATAGATATGGTAATACTACCAGGACTAAGTTCATGATAAATTTAAGTTCAATTAATCATATTACTTAAGAACTCCCACTTAGATAGACATCCCTCTAATCCTCTAAGTGATCACGTGATCCAAATCAACTAAACCATGTCTGATCATCATGTGAGATGGAGTAGTTTCAATGGTGAACATCAGTATGTTGATCATATCTACTATATGATTCATGCTCGACCTTTCGGTCTCCGTGTTCCGAGGCCATATCTGTTATATGCTAGGCTCATCAAGTTTAACCTGAGTATTCCGCGTGTGCAACTGTTTTGCACCCGTTGTATTTGAACGTAGAGCCTATCACACCCGATCATCACGTGGTGCCTCAGCACGAAGAACTTTCGCAACGGTGCATACTCAGGGAGAACACTTATACTTTGATAATTTAGTGAGGGATCATCTTATAATGCTACCGTCAAACAAAGCAAGATAAGATGCATAAAAGATAAACATCACATGCAATCAATATAAGTGATATGATATGGCCATCATCATCTTGTACTTGTGATCTCCATCTCCAAAGTACCGTCATGATCACCATGGTCATCGGCGCGACACCTTGATCTCCATTGTATCATCGTTGTCGTCTCGCCAATCTTATGCTTCCATGACTATTGCTACCGCTTAGTGATAAAGTAAAGCATTACAGCGCGATTGCATTGCATACAATAAAGCGACAACCATATGGCTCCTGCCAGTTGCCGATAACTCGGTTACAAAACATGATCATCTCATACAATAAAGTTTAGCATCATGTCTTGACCATATCACATCACAACATGCCCTGCAAAAACAAGTTAGACGTCCTCTACTTTGTTGTTGCAAGTTTTATGTGGCTGCTACGGGCTTAGCAAGAACCGTTCTTACCTACGCATCAAAACCACAATGATAGTTTGTCAAGCTGGTGTTGTTTTAACCTTCGCAAGGACTGGACGTAGCCACACTTGGTTCAACTAAAGTTGGAGAAACTGACACCCGCCAGCCACCTGTGTGCAAAGCACATCGGTAGAACCAGTCTCGCGTACGCATAATGTCGGTCCGGGCCGTTTCATCCAACAATACCGCCGAACCAAAGTATGACATGCCGGTAAGCAGTATGACTCATATCGCCCACAACTCACTTGTGTTCTACTCGTGCACAACATCAACGCATAAAACCTAGGCTCAGATGCCACTTTTGGGGAACGTAGTAATTTCAAAAAACTCCTACGCACACGCAAGATCATGGTGATGCATAGCAACAAGAGAGGAGAGTGTTGTCTACGTACCCTCGTAGACCGAAAGCGGAAGCGTTAGCACAACGCGGTTGATGTAGTCGTACGTCTTCACGGCCCGACAGATCAAGCACCGAAACTACGGCACCTCCGAGTTCTAGCACACGTTCAGCTCGATGACAATCCCCGGACTCCGATCCAGAAGAATGTCGGGGAAGAGTTTCGTCAGCACGATGGCGTGGTGACGATCTTGATGTTCTACCGTCGCAGGGCTTCGCCTAAGCACCACTACAATATTATCGAGGATTATGGTGGAAGGGGGCACCGCACACGGCTAAGAGATCAATGATCAATTGTTGTGTCTCTGGGGTGCCCCCCTGCCCCCATATATAAAGGAGCAAGGGGGGAGGTGCGGCCAGGCTAGTGGCGTGCCAGGAGGAGTCCTACTCCCACCGGGAGTAGGACTCCCCCCCTTTCCATGTTGGACTAGGACTGGGGGGAGGAGAGAAAGAGGGGAAAGGAAAGGGGCCCCCCTCCTTGTCCAATTCGGACTTGGGGGGAGGGGCGCGCGGCTGCCCCTTGGCCTCCTCTCTACTTCCTCCACTAGGCCCATTAAGGCCCATTAGGTTACCGGGGGTTCCGGTAACCTCCCGGTACTCCGGTTAAATGCCGATTTCACCCGGAACACTTCCGATGTCCAAACATAGGCTTCCAATATATCAATCTTTATGTATCGACCATTTCAGGACTCCTCATCATGTCCGTGATCACATCCGGGACTCCGAACAACCTTCGGTACATCAAAACATATAAACTCATAATGAAACTGTCATCGTAACGTTAAGCTTGCGGACCCTACGGGTTCGAGAACAATGTAGACATGACCGAGACACGTCTCTGGTCAATAACCAATAGCGGAACCTGGATGCTCATATTGGCTCCTACATATTCTACAAAGATATTTATCGGTCAGACCGCATAACAACATACGTTGTTCCCTTTGTCATCGGTATGTTACTTGCCCGAGATTCGATCATCGGTATCTTAATACCTAGTTCAATCTCGTTACCGGCAAGTCTCTTTACTCGTTCCGTAATACATCATCCCGCAACTAACTCATTAGTTGTAGTGCTTGCAAGGCTTATAGTGGTGTGCATTACCGAGTGGGCCTAGAGGTACCTCTCCGACAATCGGAGTGACAAATCCTAATCTCGAAATACGTCAACCCAACAAGTACCTTCGGAGACACCTATAGAGCACCTTTATAATCACCCAGTTACGTTGTGACGTTTGGTAGCACACATAGTGTTCCTCCGGTAAACGGGAGTTGCATAATCTCATAGTCATAGGAACATGTATAAGTCATGAAGAAAGCAATAGCAATAAACTAAACGATCAAGTGCTATGCTAACGGAATGGGTCAAGTCAATCACATCATTCTCCTAATGATGTGATCTCGTTAATCAAATGACAACTCTTTGTCTATGGCTAGGAAACATAACCATCGTTGATCAACGAGCTAGTCAAGTAGAGGCATACTAGTGACACTCTGTTTGTCTATGTATTCACACATGTATCATGTTTCCGGTTAATACAATTCTAGCATGAATAATAAACATTTATCATGATATAAGGAAATAAATAATAACTTTATTATTGCCTCTAGGGCATATTTCCTTCATGTTCATGCTCACGGAAACTTTGTGAATCTTGATTGCAGATACTTTTCAACAAAAATAATTATCCCCTTGTGCAATTCCATTGTATTATAAAAATAATGTGCCAAGAATTGCCTTTAGGATGTTTACATTGCTTGTTGGTTTGTGCGGTGCAAAACAGAAACTTTGGCTGTAGTGCTCGATTTTACATTTTTTACTGGAACGTCAAACGGTTCTGAAACTTTTTGCACTGTCTTTCTATACAAATTGTTTATTTTCCTAATTGTTTCAGAATGTTTGGAGTACCAGAAGTATGGTGAATGTTCAGATTACTACAGACTATCCTGTTTAAGATGAATTCTATTTTTGATGCATTGTTCGCTTGTTTTGATGAAACTATCAATTTCTATCAGTGGATTAAGCCATGTAATAGTTATATTACAGTAGCTATAACGCCAAAACAAAATATGAATTGGTTTGCAACAGTACATAGAGTAGTGATTTGCTTTATTATACTAACGGATCTTACCAAACTTTCTATTGAGTTTTGTGTGGATGAAGTGATCAAGGATCGAAGAGGTCTTGGTATAAGGAGAAGGAGGAGAGGCAAGAGCTCAAGCTTGGGGATGCCCAAGGAACCCCAAGTAAATATTCAAGGAGACTCAAGCGTCTAATCTTGGGGATGCCCCGGAAGGCTCCCATCTTTCTTCAACAAGCATTGGTATGTTTTCGGTTTCGTTTTGTTCATGTGATATGTGCAAATCTTGGAGCGTCTTTTGCATTTAGTTTTCAATTTTATTTGATGCACCATGCTGGTATGAGATAGTCCTTGGTTGATTTATAGAATGCTCTTTGCACTTCACTTATATCTTTTGAGTATGGCTTTATAGAATGCTTCATGTGCTTCACTTATATCTTTTGAAGTTTGGATTGCCTGTTTCCCTACACATAGAAAACTGCCATTTGTAGAATGCTCTTTTGCTTCACTTATATTTGTTAGAGCTTTGGCATATATTTTGTAGAAAGAATTAAACTCTCTTGCTTCACTTATATCTATTTAGAGAGTTGACAGGAATTGGTCATTCACATGGTTAGTCATAAAATCCTACATAAAACTTGTAGATCACTGAATATGATATGTTTGACTCCTTGCAATAGTTTTGCGATATAAATATGGTGATGTTAGAGTCAAGCTAGTGGATAATTGTGGATTGTAGAAATACTTGTGTTGAAGTTTGTGATTCCCATAGCATGCACATATGGTGAACCATTATGTAACAAAGTTGGAGCATGAAGTATTTATTGATTTTCTTCCTTATGAGTGGCGGTCGGGGACGAGCGATGGTCTTTTCCTACCAATCTATCCCCTATGAGCACGCGTGTAGTACTTTGTTTCAATGACTAATAGATTTTTGCAATAAGTATCCGAGTTCTTGTAACGCCCCGGATACAACCTTCCATATTTGTAACTCCGACTCTTGCCTTTTCCGGAGATGCGATATGAGATTCCCTTCGTGGTTGGGTTTTTGTCTTTCGTTTTGCATTTTGTTCATATCATGCATTTAATATCATGTCATCATGTGCATTGCAGTTGCATACGTGTTTGTCTCATGCATCCGAGCATTTTCCTCATTGTCCGTTTTGCAATCCGACACTCCTACGTCCTCCGGCGCACACCTCTTGTCTCTTTTCGTGAGCGGGTGTTAAACGTTCTTGGAATGGACCGAGATTTGCCAAGTGGCCTTGGTACACCACCGCCTGTCAAATTTCGTGTCATTTGGAGTCCGTTTGATACTCCAACGGTTAACCGGGTAACCGCGAAAGCCTCCTGTGTGTTGCAGCCCAACACCCCTCCAAAACGGCCCAATAACCCATCCAAACCTCTTCCATGTCCCCCACTTCGGATCACGATCGTGTGGGCGAAAACTACACTCCATTTGGACACTCCAAACTCCCTCTACCTATAAATATGTGTCTCCCCCCGAAATTTCACGGTACAAACCCTAGCTTCTTCCTCCTCCCGCCGACGGACATGTCCACCCCGCCGCCGGACATGTCCGCACCGCCCCCTCAGCGAATCCGCTGCTGCCACCTGTCCTCCACCGCCGGCCCGCGGAGCCCATCGCGGGCCCGCATGGACCCGAACCCTACCGTCGAAGCCCGAACCGGCCCCGCGCTCCGCGCCCGGATCTTCCCTGCACCACGCCGCGCTCCTCTACTGGACTCCACGCCGGAGCCTGCCATCGCCCGAGTGCCCCTCGCCGGAGACCAACGTCGCCGCCCCCGCCAGGTCACTGCCTCTCTTCCCTCTCCTTTCTCCTCCATCTACCTCTCTCTACCTCACTACCTCGCCGGCGCAAGCAGGAGCTCGCCGGAGTCGCCAGATCGCCGGATCCAGGTATCCCGCGCCCAGATCCGGCCTCCCTCCGCCCGGACGCACCCATCCCCACCGGAGTCGGCCGCGTCCATCGCCGGAGAACCTCGCGCCGCCCTGCCGGAGTCAAGTCGCCGCCGCCGTCGAGCTCGAGGACGAGCACGAGCACCCACATCGCTACACGCGCGTGCGTGGGCCGCAGCAACCGTCAGGCCCAGATCCAAGGCCCAGCCTGCCTCCTCCTCTAGCTGGGCCGAGCCCATGGTGAGATCCAGCCTATCCTTCGCCCCGTGCGCCTGATAGCTATCTGTCGGCCACCTTGTTTTTTTCCTGAAACGACTAAGTCCTTTAATTCCAGCATCATATAGGCTTTTGTGAGGGTCATATCTCTGTGCTCGGTGCCCCGAATCATGCATACGATATATCAAAATGTTCGCCGTGAGATGCTCTTCATTTCATTAAATTGTGGCATGCTTTTTTGAGTTCATCTTGATGCCCAAATCATTGATGCAAGAGTGCTATAAAATGTTTACTGCTGCTACTTATCAGTTTAGGTTCATTTGTCATTTTTGTCACATTTGTTGTGTGCATCATATGGGCATGAGCTCTACATGTGTTTTGAAATATGCCATGCTATATTTACAGGGGTGCTTGCCATGTATTTTTGTGATCAATGTGGTGACTAGAAAAAGCATGCAAAGTAGCCTTCGTGATATTGCTGATTTCTGGGACTTAGCATTTTGCTAAGTCTTGTGCGTGATGTTATTTTTATGCCAGGTAAACATGATGCTACAGTGAGATCCATGCTTGTTTTGAGTTGCTTCATTAAGGATGTTTTGTGCATATGGTTATGCTCTATCCACCCATGCCCCTGTTTCAAATTATGGAGTACCCTAGCATGTCTTTATCTTGCTCTACTTTTGCTATAAAATGTTCCTCGCAGATTGTTTACATGTTAATCAATTTTGCCATGGCTGTTGCTATTGATCCATGCATGATATGAACTTGCTCTTGCCATGGTTAGCTTCATGAACATGTCATCTTGCTGAGTTTGTTCTTATCTTGTCATGAAATGCCTTGTGGTGAGTGATTTGAGCTCGCAAAGTTGCCTTCATAATTCTGTTTATGCCATGCTCTGTTTTCTGCTAAATCTGAAACTGTTAATAAAACTTGCTATGTTTACATGGGTGCCATCATATCTTCTATGCCTTTTTGGCTCATGTTCATTAAGGGACTTTTGTTCTATGCATTTAGTAGAATCATGACATGACTTTGGTTGCTATTATATGTTCATGTAGCATGTTGTTTGCTTGCCCTAAACAGGGCTTCCTGATGTTATTTTCTGGCATGTTAGTATTTTCACAAAGTCTGTGAAGCTGATATCTTTTGCACTTTTGCCATGCTTTTTTGGACCTGCTCTTGTGTAATTTAGCCGTAGATCAGTGTTCATGTTTTGTTAAGAATCTTGATTACATCACTGCCATATGCTTTGTTGCTATGTTTGAGTGCAGTAGATTAGTTTCTTGTTGCATTCTGAGTGGCATTGTGCTGTTAATCGCAGAATTGTGCCATTATTGTTTTGCTTGCCATTTGCAAACCGTGCATCCGATTCCGGTGATCTTTATATCGATTTCAACCGAAATCATCTCATCTTTCCAGCGGCACACTTGGTTTTCCAAGTTGATGCCTTGTTTCATTCTTTCCCTTCTGGAGCACGCATATGCATTGCATATCACGTCTAGTATATCATGCCATGTTTTGCATCAGGTTGCTTGTGCATTGCACCGTGATTGATTGTTTGTCCTTTGCTTGTGTTCTTGCTTTGGATAGAGCCGGGAGATGAGTACGTGATCGAGGAACATGTTGAGTACGCTAACGAGGATCAAGCTTTCATCAACTCTGAGAACTTTGCAGGCAAGATGACCATACCCTTGAAATCACTTCTATCTTTGCTTGCTAGTTGTTCGCTCTATTGCTATGCCACATTACCTACCACTTGCTATATCATGCCTCCCGTATTTCCATGTCAAGCCTCTAACCCACCTTACCTAGCAAACCGTTGTTTGGCCATGTTACCGCTTTTGCTCAGCCCCTCTTATAGCGTTGCTTGTTGCAGGTGAAGTTGAAGCTTGTTCCATGTTGGAACATGGATATTGTTGGGATATCATTATTATATCTTAATTACTTTAATTCATCTATATAATTGGTAAAGGGTGGAAGGCTCGGCCTTATGCCTGGTGTTTTGTTCCACTCTTGCCGCCTTAGTTTCTGTCATTCTGGTGTTATGTTCCTTGATTTTGCGTTCCTTATGCGGTTGGGTGTTATGGGAACCCCTTGATAGTTCACTTTGAATAAAACTCCTCCAGCAAGGCCCAACCTTGGTTTTACCATTTGCCTCACCACCACCTACTTTTCCCTTGGGAGTCGCGCTCCCACGGGTCATCTTTATTTTAACCCCCCGTGCCAGTGCTTCTCTAAGTGTTGGTCCAACCTGAGCGATGTCCGGCGCTCCCTAGGCAACCAGGGTCTATGCCAACCCGACGTCTGGCTCATCCGGTGTGCCCTGAGAACGAGATATGTGTAGCTCCTATCGGGATTTGTCGGCACATCTGGGCGGCTTTGCTGGTCTTCTTTTAGCATTGTCGAAATGTCTTGTAACCGGGATTCCAAGTCTAATCGGGTCTTCCTGGGAGAAGGAATATCCTTCACTTCATCGTGAGAGCTTATGATGGGCTAAGTTGGGACACCTCTGCAGGGTTTTGAACTTTCGAGAGCCGTGCCCGCGGTTATGGGCAGATGGGAATTTGTTAATATCCGGTAGTAGAAAACTTGACACTTAACTTAATTAAAATGAATCAACCGCGTGTGTAGCCATGACGGTCTCTTTTCGGCAGAGTCCAGGAAGAGAACACGGTCTCGTATTATGCTTGAACGTAAGTAGCTTCAGGATCACTTCTTGATCACTATTAGCTTCTCGATCGTGCTTTTCTTCTCTTCTCGCTCTCTTTTGCGTAAGTTAGCCACCATATATGCTTAGTGCTTTGCTACAGCTCCACCTCACTACCTTTTCCTACCCTTAAGCTTAAATAGTCTTGATCGCGAGGGTGTGAGATTGATGAATCCCCGTGACTCACATATACCTTCAAACAGATGCAGGTGCCGATGATGCCAGTGCAGATGATGCAATCAGGCTCAAGTGGGAGCTCGATGAAGATCTTGTTCGTTGTGTTGTTTCATTTCCCGTTGATCAGTGGTGGAGCCTAGTTGGGACGATCGGGGATCTAGCATTTGGGGTTGTCTTTTTTGTTTTGGTTCCGTAGTCGGACCTTGATTGTATTCTGGATGATGTATGTTTAACTTGTATTTGTGTGAAGTGGCGATTGTAAGCCAATTCTTTATCCCTTTCCTATTCAGTACATGGGATTGTGTGAAGATTACCCCTCTTGCGACAAACCTACCATGCGGCTATGCCTCTAAGTCGTGCCCCGGCACGTGGGAGATATAGTCGAATTGTGGGTGTTACAAGTTGGTAATCAGAGCCTTCCCCGACTTAGGAGCCCCCTGCTTGATCGAATCGCTGACGTTGTTGAGTCTAGAACAAAATGTTTTGAGTCTTAGGATTATATATATCAGAGAGTAGGATTCTTTTTACTCCTCATCCCTTCGTCGCTCTGGTGAGGCCTCCTAACATAGAGTTTTGAATCTTCTCTCCTCAAATTTCACTAAAAAAAATTAGAATCACGCGGGTATCTTGGAATCGTTCTGATGGTTTTGTGACGAGAACATTGTTCTTGGTGCCTCTTGACATTTAGGGGTTGTGGCAGTGTCCCGGGGAGTTGAGCTCCGAGGTGTTGTCGTCACAACTTTATCATTGCAGTTCTGGAATACCGGAGTTCGCCGACATTGAAAATATCTTTTATGAAGTTGTTGGTGAGATAACCTCGACGCCACCCAGTACTGGGGCGGGAGTTCGGGAGTATTGCCGTAACTCGTATAACCGATGCTTTTCGAAGGTTGAGGTACATGATTTTGAAGGTTTCTTAGTTATGTGTTGAAGGATGGATACAACTGGATGTAGGGATTGTTAGTTTGGGTGAGATATTATGCTTCCCCTGTATCCCCAACACTTGATTGCATAACTAGAAAGTTTCGGGAGTTTATAAGTGGGAATTCAAGTATATCGTAGGATATCTTTCGAAAAGACACATGATACGATATGGGATCTATCATATGTTTGTTCCGGCTTATTTTGCAAGCCAATCCTTTGTTTTGTTTTGAGTTGTGGCATTCGAGTTGCTTCGAAGTCAAGTGTTGATTCCATGCCTTCCCTAAGTGGTGTTCTCATATTTCTATGTGAATACTAATCCTTCATGATAATCGAGATGGTAATGTCAATCCTTTTCAACCGGCGTGTTTCTATTCAAGTGGATCCAATCATTTCAACATCCGCAAGATCAACTCTAAGTTTTCTCGATAGTACCCATTCCATCTGCCCAAGTTGCCTTTGTTTTCCTGCCCTCCCACCCTTTTTCTTTAAGGACTAAGATTTCTTAATCAAGTATCCATCTTATTGATGTGAAGTCTCTCCATTCTTTTCCGTCAATATTCTTATCCGGTGATTCTCAGGAAGATACTAAGGAAGCTTAGAGTTTATCATTCTCCGTTCTTTTTTCTTCTCTGGTGGATTCAATTCAAGCTTTGTTGATCATATTCTTTCCTTGTTTCAAATGCTTTCTCATGTCGGTGTACCTCTTAATCATCCACTTCTCGCTATTCAATTGTTCCGGAGTACACAAGATATCTCGAAGATTCGTGTTTCCACTCTGCATCCGTTCAAGCTCTTTCGAGATTGTTATCTCATTCAAGCCATTTAATTCAACCAGTGCAATCTCTCTTTTCAAGCAATCTTTTCAACAGTGTTTCTTTTGAGTGGGGCCTAACCCACATGTCTTTTCCCAGGATCTTACCTGACTCTTCTAATTTTCCCGGAGTTACTCTCAAATTCTTTTCCAAGTTTGACGTAAGAATGAATTGTCATCAGTCAAATGTCTTTCTCCAAGATCTTTCAAATTCTTTCAACGTTGGTCAACCTTTCTATTATTCATTCCGGAGTGTCTCAACAATTCATGGTGATGTTTCTTATTGTCATTCTCTGCTTTTGAAGACTGAAGAAGTGTTTCCTCTAAATCTTGTCTATTCTCTTGAAGATTCATGGTGCTAGCTTTATGCCATCCTCTTATAATTGTTTTCGTTTGTGAGAATTATTTTCACCCATCCGGAGCATTTTAGGAGGTTTTCAGTTTGATTCTTCAGAGCCCATCATCTCAGAAGTATTCTTTCTCAGCTTTCAGCTCTCGTTCTCCAAACCTTACCGGTGCATCATTCAAGCATTCTTTAATAAGTCCGCGATATCTTCGTTCACTTGTATCCACTACAAAAAAAGACACATATGTGACATATGGGCCGAACGAAAAAAAACTCTGTCATACATATGACACTTCTATGACGATAATTGTGAGAAAACCCGGTATCATCATAGATGTGGTGGGCTCCTACTTCTATGACAAAAAATCATGACAGAAAATGGGCTTTTCGTCCTGGGCGGGCCGGAGACGCAGCTGAAAGACATTCTTTGGGCCGTCCATGATGGAAAAAACCATGGTAGAAGCGAGGGGGAGGAAAATTTTGGGGAGTTCCCGGTTATGGTGGGAGGTCGGGGGCCGAGCGATGCGCGTTTCTCTCGTACACGTACGCGTGTGTGTAAGAGGCGTTGGCTCTAACTGAACCCAAGCGAGGCGTTGGGCTCTAACTGAACCCGAGCGATTGCACTGCAGGCTACGCGTTACTGAACCCGAGTGATCGATCGATGGCTGTTAACTGAACCAGATCGAGCGATTCCTTCGCTACTGCTGCTAACTGAAGCCGATCGATGCTGCCTCTAGGATGAACAGTGAGCGTTGCGGGGGGGGTGGATGAACAGTGAGCGGTGGCATTACCTCTGGATGAACAGGACCCCGTGGTGTGGTGGAGGGCTGGATGAACAGTAGACGGTGGAGGGGTGCCCGTGGAGGGGTGGTTGAACAGGACCCCGTGGTGTGGAGGGCTGGATGAACAGTAGACGGTGGAGGGGTGCCTGTGGAGGGGTGGTTGAACAGTAGATGATGGAGTAGCGCGCGGTGGAGGCTGGATGAACAAGAGCGCGTGGAGGCTGGGGGAGGTTGACGGTGGAGATGAACAGTATCCCGTGGAGTCCTGTTTTGCGGTACACCACACTTCTCCCGATGAACGGGACCCCCGTTTTGACTGTAGGAGGTCCGTTTCGTTCGTTTTGCGGTACGCCACACCCCTCCCGATCAACAGGACCCCCGTTTCGACCGTAGGAGGTCTGTTTCGTACGTTTTGCGGTACGCCACACCCCTCCCGATCAACAGGACCCCTGTTTCGATCGTAGGAGGTCTGTTTCCTCCGTTTTGCGGTACGCCAGACCCCTCCCGATCAACAGGACCCAGTTCTGAACGTAGGAGGTCTGTTTCCTCCGTTTTGCGGTACACCAGGCCTTGTTTCCATCGCTAGTTCCGTCCAAGCCCTCCCGATGAACACGACCACGCATTCCGTTCCGACCCAGCCGGTTGGCTCCCACGCGTTGCCTCCCGATGAACACGACGCATTCCGTTGCCTCCCCATGAACACGACGACGACGCTGTTTCTCCTTTCCGACCCAGCCATGTACACGAGCCCTAGCCATACGTATGCGCGAGTAGGCATTCGAGACCCCGCCCGTATGTACACATACGTGGCCGTATTTTCTTTCTTGCACCCTGGCCGCTGTACGTACGTGTACATGCTACGTGCACGCCTCTACTACGACACGTGCGCGCCTCTACATCCACCAGTATGTATGTACGTACATGTTCGCGACCAGAATGACAACACTACGTATGCTTCGACCAGGTGGGTCCCGACTGTCAGGCACTTCCCTGCCTGCGAAGATGTTGCTGGTGGGTCCCAGCAGTCAGGGCAGCGAATCGTTTTTTTTTTGCCTGGACGCACTTCCTTGCGTGTGAAGATGTAGCTGGTGGGTCCCAGCAGTCAGGGGCAAACGTTTTTTACGCGAAATACGGTGGCCCGTCCGGTGGGTCCCTGCTGTCAGGTGGAGGAATAATTATTTTGCACGTAATAAGGAGGCACTTCCTTGCTGCGGCCGTGGACCCAGCTGGCAGCCTCTCCACGTACAGTCCATGTCCGATGGAAGCCGTTCCTTGACCATGTTGACCACGCTGCGCCGAGAGCACCAAGGCGGTGGACGACGGTGAGGCCTAGGAAGGGGACGATGCAGAGCCGGGGAAGACGCCACAGTGGATGCCCACGCGTAGAGGAGTACGAGGTTTCACTGGTTCGCTGCGGTGTGAGGCTGCCGTCGCCGCAGAATAACAGGGGTGTGGGTGAGTAGAGGGATGGCCTGGCCAGTGGTCGGGGTAGTAGGGGGCGGTGAGGCCTCCGCCGCATCGCAGCCGGCCACAGGAGGCAGGAGCACGAGGCACGACCAGCGCTGGTTTGGGCGGCTGGAGCAAGAAGACCAGAGGTTGAAGAAGCACTACGACCATTGGATGGACATCGTACGGTCACTGGAGCTAGAATCATGCATATTGACTAAGTTGACAAAGCCCTCCATCCCCGTCAACTTAGTAGGCCCACAAGTCAGCCTGCCACTATACTGGGTCCCAGCTAACAGGGGGAGTATTCATTTTTTTGTGTGTAATAAGGAGGCACTTCCTTGCGTGCGAAGATATAGCTGGTGGGTCTGAGCTGTCAGCGGCGGTAACGTTTTTTCATGAAATACAGAGGCCCTTTCGGTGGGTCCCTGATATAAGGTGGAGGAATCATTATTTTGCGCGTAATGAGGAGGCATTTCCTTGCGTGCAGCCGTGGACCCAACTGTCGGCCTCTCCACGTACAGTCCACTTCAGATGCATGTCGGTCGTTGACCACGTTGACCAGGCCGCGCCGAGAGCACCAGGGCGGTGGACGACGGCGAGGCCTAGGAAGGGAACGACACGGGGGCAGGGAAGACTTGGCAGTTGATTCCCAGGCGGAGGGGAGCACGACTGTATGAGGGTTTACTGGTTCGTCTGCCGTCGCCGGAGAATAACAGCAGGTGTGGGTGAGTAGAGGGATGGCTAGGCCAACGATGGGAGTACGGTGGGGCGGTGGGGCCTACGCGTCAGCACAGCCAGCCTTGGGGAGGAGGGAGCAGGCAGTCCCGCCGGCGCTTGTTTGAGCAGCTGGAGCAGGAAGAGCAGAGATTGAAGAAGCACGACGGTCGTTCGATGGACATCCAACAGTCACTGCTTGTGCGTCAACCCTTTTTTAGGAAAGCCTCAAATCTGTGGAAAACAGCATACAGTCCATCCGCCATTATTTCTAATAATTTACAGCCCATTTGCTAATTCTTAAGGTTTTTTGGAGCCCATATTCTTTTTATTAGCATTATAGCCCATATTGTGGCCACGGTTAAAAAATTATACGAAATTTTGCATATTTCAGTGCGGTCCGAACTGTTTTTAATCCCGAAATTTCGACTCACATTCAAACTGATTTTAAAAATAAATGTATATCAATATAAAATCCAACAAATTCTCCACGCATAAAAATTAATGTAATTTAAAATCTCGAAATGAAAAAAAAGATATTTGAAACTAATTGCCGGTTTGATGTGTTTTAAAAATGTACATCCCATTTCTCATTACTGATAGGCCATTTTCTCGGCGAGCCGAATGAAGCTCTCCTCGTCTTCAAAGATTTGCAGCCCAACAGGCCTGACAAAGCGACTTACTTGGCAAATCACAAAAAAACTAGGTTGTGGCCGTGGACCCAGTTGTCAGCCTCTCCACGTATAGTACTCTTCCGACGGAAGTCGGTCGTTGACCACATTGACCATGCCGCACCGAGAGCACCAAGGCGGTGGACGACGGCGAGGCCTAGGAAGGGGACGACGCGGAGCTGGGGAAGACGCTGCAGTGGATGCCCACGCGGAGAGGAGTACGAGGGTTCACTGGTTCAGCTGCGGCGTGAGGCTGCCCTCGCCGCAGAATAACAGGGGGTGTGGGTGAGTAGAGGGATACCCTGGGCCAGCGGTGGGAGTAGTAGGTGTAGCGACCAGACCCCAAACGGTCTGATCTCTATGCTTTAGTGTCATCCCTGGATCAGTAATGCTGACACGGACAGTACTTGAAGGATTTATAACAGAGTAGCAATCACACACTTATTACAACGAGTGTCTCAAAAGAGAACTTATTACAAATAATATGGCTTAAGGCCATCTAATAACGATAACAGCGGAAGGCTTGGAAGATACGTGAGTCCATCAACTCCAACGGCATCACTGAGTATAGAACCACGACCTAAAGCTCTTTACTCGTCGTCTGAAAAGTCTGCAACATGAACGTTGCAGCCCGAAAATGGGCCAACACATGGAATATGCTGGCAATGTAACACATAGAGAGCAATGAACAAAAATAGGCTATACTACATGCATATATGGCTGCTGGAAAGCTCTATGGTTACAGTTTTGTGTAAAGCCAATTTTTTCCTACTGCAAAGGAATAAATTTTATTTTACTATCATGGTGGTTGTTAAACATTGAGAGTGTAGACACCCTCTCAATCCCAAATAAGCATCATCATTAAAACCCAACAAAATTAATTAAAGTCACATGATGAGATTCACATGATAATCCAAGTACTAGATACTCAAGATGTCCATAACCGGGGACACAGCTAACCATGATTAGTTTATACACTCTGCAGAGGTTTGCGCACTTTTCCCCACAAGACTCAATCTCCTCCGTTGGAATTCTCGCACTACAGGGTGTTTGAGAAACGGATGACCGAGACATAGTCTTTCAAAAGCGCTAGCACCTTACGATCGGGTAGACCGTTACACCTACTTTCCCCTACATCTGCTAGTCTACCACTTTAAGAGTTCGCACGAGTTAATCAACTATGCTAGAGCCCATAGTAGCTTGTGGCTGCACACGGAAGTTTCTAGCATGAATAATCTCATGATCCCTTTGAGCCTGGGTGGCGGTCCATAAAGAAAAACAGGCAATCGCTGGAATACCCAGGTGCCTCAATCCACCCAGATGTGTATTGAAGTTGCCACCTTAAATAAACCATTAATTACCAATCTCACATCTGTCATGGATACACTCACCCAATCCACATCTACTAGCATAGCATGGCAATATATGCAAACGTAGAAGTAACTCCCAAGGGTTTGATAAAAAACAGATAATAGGTACTACCTCATCTACTTTCCCAAAACCCACAATTTAATTAGATCCTAATCATGCAATGTTTGAGGATTGATCTAATGCAATAAAAACTGGGTAGTAAGAGGTATGATCAAAGTGTTACTTGCCTTGCTGATGATCCGTGAAACCTAGAGATTCGAAGTAGCAAGCGGCGCACTCCGGGTACTCTAACGCAAAAAAACAAATAAGCATACAATAAGTACTCATCTAATGCATAGGTAAAACTTAAATAAGAGATCTAACCAGAAAGTTCAACTAAAGAACTCCAGTTTGCAAAAAGAAACAAATCAAACGAAGCGACGGAAGTCAAACGGCAAAAGAAACAAGCTTCGTTTACTAATCTGGATCTAAGTCAAACTTTACAGAAGCAAAAACTTTTTTGAGTTGGTTAAATGGAAAGAGGGTTTCGAGACGAAACTCTAGGCGCTTGAATCGCCTGATTCCGATAAACGAGCGAAAAGTTAAACTAAAACGAAAATCGGATCAGAAATCGCGATCAGAAATAATCGCGGAAAATCCGAGAAAAAGAAAAACGACGAACAGGCTAACGAACGAACGTTCGCTGTCTGTGGCTAAACAACGAAAACTGTTCGTTAAAACAAACATACAGACGAACGTACTCTAAATAAATAAACCGAAAAAAACATTCTAAAAAAATAAAAATAAACTGCGAGTTCTAACGAAAAACCGATCGGTTTTCCGTAGAAAACCAACGGCGGCGGCGGTTACCGGCGACGGTGGCGGCTCGGGCGGGCGGGCGGCGAGGCGGCGGCGGCTCGGGTGGGCTAGGGTTTTGGCCGGGTGCGGGGTGGGCTGAGGGGCGGCTTCCCCTGGCTTATAAGGCCGGCCGGGCCAGGAGTCCTAGACGGATACGGCCCGGTTAGGTCAGTGGCGCGTTTTTTTAACAATTCGGACATGCAGAAAAAGAAAGAAAAGAAATACTAAACGGACTCCAAAAATCCCGAAATAAATTTTCGCCGACTTCTAAAATCAAGCCGGACAAGGTGAACATTTATTTGGGGCCCAAATGCAATTTTGAAAAACGCGCATTTTTCCTAATTCAAATAAAATAGCGAGAAAACACCAAAATAAAATCTTATTTGATTTTTCTACTAAATCCTCAATATTCCTTTATTTTGGGAAAGTCATTTTATGCCCTCTCACTTATTTTTATAACTGGAATTATTGAAGATAAAATAACTAAATCAAATGATCCTATTTTAAAAAAATTGAGAAAACTCAAATATGAAAAAAAACGAAATCCCCAACTCTCTCCATGGGTCCTTGAGTTGCATAGGATTTCTAGGATCAAGCCAAAAAGCAAATAAAATATGATATGCAATGATGATCTAGTGTATAACATTCCAAATTGAAAATTTGGGATGTTAAAGTGGGGGGGCGGTGAGGCCTCCGCGGCATCACAGCCGGCCACGAGAGGCAGGAGCACGCGGCACGGCCGGCGCTGCTTTGGGCGGCTGGAGCAAGAAGACGAGAGATTGAAGAAGAATGCTGGCCGTTGGATGTAAATCCAACGCCTTCTTAGGCTTCGACCTACTGGCCCACATGTCAGCCAGTCCATTTGTTTTTTTAGTCCATTTGGTGGGCTGGGTGAAACAATGATGTAGCATCTATGCAGCCCGTTTAAATCTCATTTGCATTTTTTTCGAAATCCGCGGACTTGCTGGGCTGGGTGAAAATATCATGTTGGGCTAGACGGAGAAATTTTATAAAAATATAAACACATGATTGCATGTCAGTAAAATCTTTGCAAGCTTATGTACGCAATCACTAGGAGTTAACTTGCCAAGTTATATATAAACAATTGTTATTATTATTTTGTAAGAACTTTCAACTTACGAAATAAAATATCATTTTAATTTGATGAGTTAATAGTAAGTGGGGTATTATTATTTTTAGGCTAGACGTGGGACAGTTGAGTTGGTTCTAGGGGAAAGTACTGGGAGAAAACTCAGTTTACATCGAAAAAGAAAGTGGGAGAAAATTCAGAGACCTACTGGGTCCACCTGAGGAGGGGAATATGTTGGGAGGAAGGAGATTCAAAGCACGGCAGCAGAGTGAACTAGTTTTTTTTACGGACAAGTGAACTAGTTTACATAGATAAGCAAATAGCCACTAAAAAAGCAATCAGGTTAATGGGTTCTTAAAAGAAATATTTTGGACAAAACAGATAATTACGACACATAGGCTAATGCATGAAACACTCAGATGATAAAGGTGCTTATAAACAGATAAAGTACAACATCTAGACCTTCCTGGCACGCTTGATCATGACGCTGCGACTGTCCGTGTACTCGTCGGTTACGGGAAGCAGACACGCCCTCATGTCCAAGATCTGCCTGTACATGTTGTAGCATGTGTATGCGTCCTTGGCCGCGTAGGTTATGTAGGCTAGATTTAGAGGTACCTCCCACGTGTTCATGTCGTCTTCTTTCATGTTGGCATATCAGGGGTCGATGATGGTCTCAGCGAGGTCAACCACGGAGTCCTTCTCCTGCCCGTTGGTGATGATCTTGTATTGCTTCTGGATGTCGACAAGCTTGTTGCACCAGATGGCTGAATGGTCACGTTCTTCCTTCTCTCCACCGTAGCGAAGGTGCAGTCAGTGCTGCCGATGAAACGGGTGAATGCTCCAGAACCTGGTGCAGCCATAGGACTGAGGCGAGGCAGAGCTTAACCGAGTCCGTATCGTTGGTGTACATCACATTCAACTTGGTGCAGCCATAGGACTGAATGGCGAACTCAAAGGGGAACTCCTTGCTAAAGTCCATATCCAGCAGGCTCACCCCTCGGATCGCCATTGGAGTCTCTTCGAGTGAACGAGTGTGTAGGCGGTGGCAGCAGTTCGCTTTTCAGCTCTTGGGGAACTGGACTCAACAGTAAGCCGAGTGTGTATAGGAGACAACAGTTACTACCCCTCCCTCGTCCGCTGCATGCCCGGTAGAAGATGCACCCTCGGCCACACGTCGGTTCACGAGCGGGTCTGTATTGGTACTGTAATAACATGAGTTAGTGGTCACTTTTTTAAAATTAATTAGCTTTAATAGAAATTTATACTTAAAACAAGCAATGCATTCACTCGTTCTATCAGTGCCACAGGATCAACATGCACAACAATTAGAATTATTATTCTCAGGACGCACACGATCAGCACATTTGTCGCACTTTCACAAAGATAATACTACCAAGTTTGAACTGTTTGTTATGGTTGTTTTCCTCTGCATCATCATGCCATGTTTCCCAGCTTGCAAGATTCAGAACCAACAAATAAGATCCAAATAATAAGTACAATAAAGATGCCTACACATCTCATTGATTCCCAGCTTGCAAGATTCAGAACTAACAAATAAGATTTAAATAATAAGTACAACAAAGATGCCTACACATCTCACTGATTCCCAGCTTGCAAGATTCAGAACCAACCCATTAGAGCCTTTTGATAAAGTGAATATCAGGATTAAATCCATCTTGGCTAGCCATGTCATACAATCGAAGAACTTGGCGAATGCTCTTGACCATCACAACATCTATAGTTGAGTATTCCTGTTTGCACAGCACAAACAAGGAGACAGGAGAGCAGGATTTCGCTTTAATAGCGGCCTCCTTGAACTCAACCTCCAGCACTACTTGGATGAGGTCTGCCTGGAGTTCCATTATTCAATTCATGCGCCTTTTTCTGTAGTCCACCTAAAATGAAGCAAAGTTTGCATCATTCAGCTAGCAAGAAGTACTTGCTCTTGTGAGCTGGCAGGTTCTTCTTTAGTAGTTGCACTAAAAATTGAGGAACATTAAGGTTGGCTGTCCGGCTCATGTAAGGTGCAACTATAATTTTCTTATCCTTTTATGCAGTTCCACTAAAATAAAGTGCCATTGTGGTGACAGTGACGGCTCCATCTTGCAAAGGCTAATAAAATGTTGCACGAGATTACCAGCAGAACTTGACGGAGATTTTGGAAACTCCAATCACCATTTTGTGCAGTTCCACCAAAATTGAGAGATGTTGCCCACGTGACATTTTAGTTGAACTGCGCAAGACACTCATTCCAAAAAAGTGTTTTGTGCAGTTCACCAAAAGGTCACAATAGAAACAAGGTGAAATGGATATCCCTATTTGCACAAAAAGATAGAAAGTAAACAGTTGCTGGTCAATAAGAATATACGAAACATATACAAAATGAAAAGAAGCATCTTAATTATGTTCACGGCAATCACCAAGGATAGTAGAAATTTTAAAACGTCAGCAATGCTTCATGTTACCAGAAGCATTATGATCAACAATGGGATTCCTCAAATATGGGATACTTTAATGGTGGCATTGCTTGTTTACCAGACAAAGTAAATCAACAGCAGCTAAAGAGTTGGTTTAAGGGCATGGGACCATGGGGACACCAGGACACTCAGTAGCGTAAAGGAGCAACTTACTTATCATACTGGGGAAAACAGCAGGAGTGCCATTGTACTATGTGAGGGCAGCAAATCTAATCCTAGAGACCTTGTACTATGTGAGGGCAGCAAATCTAATCCAGGAGACCTGTTACTATGTGAGGGTAGCAAATCTAATCCTGGAGACCTTTTACTATGTGAGGGCAACAAATCTAATCATGAGACCTTTTACTATGTGAGGGCAACAAATCTAATCCTGGAGACCTTTTACTATGTGATGGCAGCAAATCTAATCCTGGACATACTCTGTTAACTTATCCACCAGCCGCCACTTTCTATCCTTTTTTCAGCCAATAATAGATCTGTTCCTTATCCAGTTTGTACTGCATTTTCCCATTATTTCCCTTTTCAATCAAGAGACCGATTGGGTATCCGGTCTCTACTACTTTCACCATATTATTTCCTCTTTGAATCAAGTCCTAGATTCATGCTACAACTTTCCCCCTTTCTTCGTTGTTTGAACAAAGCCCTAGATTCGAATGCATGAAGTAGCTTTACCTCTAATAATACTAAAAATTTAGGTGGCTTTGGAAGAGCTGATGGGAGTAGAAAAAGATGCACATGCAGACACGTGGGGAGCTGGGGCAGTAGAGCAAGGCCGCTTTCGAAGAACTTATACCTGAGGGTCGCCGGGATGTCGGCGGCGGCAGGTCGGATCTGCGGACAATACGGCAGGGAGGAAGAAGGGTCGGAGGACCTCCCGAGCCGGCCATGTGTCGGAGAGAACGACACGGGCAGAGGATCGGGCCCCTCCGGCAGCTGTGGGTTTCCTCCCTCGGCGGCGATGACCGCGTGAACGATGCACCTTTTAGTCCTCTACACACACCGGCCGAAGGGATCCGGCCGGATCTGTGACCAGCGGTGAGCAGAGAGAAAATGTCGCTACCGCTGTCTTGTTTATATCTGGAGAGGATGAGAGAATGAAGAGAGCAACCCTAGTAAAGCAAGCGCTCAGGCCCCTGCGTCCATATATAGTGGAGTGATTATCTTTTTTCTCTCCACAACAAGCGTTTCAATTTGTGTACGTGGCATTAAAGAAAAGAAACTCTCTATTTAAGGTGACTACTGTACGACTCCTACTTACTACTAGTAGTACTACAGTATTGTTCACTTGTGCTCCCCGCCCCTCCATTCATTGAACAACCCCACGGGTGAATAAACATACAGTAAGTACTGTATTTATATAGAACGAACAAGCTCGAACTATTTTCGCGTAGTTAAAAGTTGAGGGCGGGGCTTTTCCCGGGCAGTACGCGCGGCAGTTTTCGGGTAGGGCCAGAAGACTATTTTATTTTTTTAAAACTTCGAGACGGCCACATAGCATGGAGCCGACCCCAACAATTTTAAGCTTACAGGCACGACACACGCTATCCTAGACTACTCTACACATGAAACTGCCACACGAGCGTCCGGGCTGCGCTTGGCTCTTCGCCTCTTCGGGAAGTCGAACAATGATGGAATACTACTGCACTGGAGGAGTACTATAGTACGCTTCTGGCCATCTGACACCGATTGAACTGCTGCATGTCCACCGCGTGCGGGAGGGAGAGCGTGTAGCGAAAGCTTCTCCTAGTCTTGCCAGCCACCACGCTCATGGGCGAGGGAGGGACGCTCCTGCCTTTGCGTGTATGACAGGTGGGCCCGACAGGTGTGTGGCCAACCTGTCATACAGCCAAAGGCAGGTGCAGTTAAGTCCGCGAGGGAGAGGATAATCAAACTTCTCGTTGATGTACGAGTTGACGCGACACATCAAAGCACTACACTCGATATATTTCAATAATTTGCGTGTGTGACTCCCAGATGCAGAGGCCGGGGGTCATCATCCTCCTTTTCGAGAAAAAACAGACGCGTGTGTGAGAGGACGAGTGCGTGCGTGCACCTCTTCTCTTCCTGTATAACGTACTACTAAACTCAGAGTACAAGTTTTTGTGGGTGGCACGATGGTGCGTGCGAGAAGTCCCGAGAGATAGGTTTAATGCGTCTGAAAAAAAGACTAGCCTAGAGCTCGCCACGCGGCTATTCCTGTCGAACGCCCCATTAACCGTAAGATATGTATACGACGGTGCCAGTTATTGCACGTACACAGCAGTACTCCCTCCTTTCCGATTTATAGGGCTTAATTCAAAAATCTCACCAACCAAGATGGTGAGTGGTGGAATATTTTTTGTAGTTTGCAAAAGCACCTAATTAATTCTCTTGTTTTTCTCAAAAAATTATGTTTATCAATGCATTAATTGCAATGCATGCATGCATAAAGTACATGCATTGGTCAATTTTCTCTTAATACTTGCATGCAATGATTTAATGCACCTTGGAATCTGAACATGTGTTGGGTAACAACCAAAGTGAGCCTTATAAAATGGAAAAAATAAAATTTTGAGATAAGCCCTATAAAACCGGAAAGGAGGGAGTAGTAAAAGAAGTACTCCAGTGTCGCACTTCGAAACTAGAACCGTCAATAAATTTTGAGCTTGTGTCTCGTCACATTCCAAATTACTCCATGCTATATTGAATTGCAAACTTGTCCACACCGATCACAACCTAAACGGTTTCCCACTTAGGAGTGTATTAGTACTCGGTTATAAATACTAGTATGCCAAGATGACTGCACATTCCTCCTCAACTCCTCATCCACAAAAACAAACAAGTCATTCAACATCCTTCCCTTGCGTCTGCCATGGCCAGCGTGAGTTCTGGGTTGAGAGATTGCCACCAGGGAGAGGCAAGCATGGAAGCGGAAGCACGAGAGATGTCCCGCCTCATTGCGAGAGCAGCCGACATCTCCCGCCGCGCGGAAGTAGCAGCACAGAGGTCCCGCCGCGCCGCTAAAGCAGCACGGAGGTCCCGTCGCGTCGTCGATGCAGCAGACTGGTCAGGCCGCGCCGTGGAAGCAACAAAGATGTCCCGCCGCGCCACGAATGCAACAGAGATGTCCCGCCGCGCCGCGGCATCCTGGGAAAATTTCTCGCGGGCAGGCGACGACTGTTACAGGCACATGCATGTGATCGTCCATAGCCAGATGGATCAGATCTCTGGCTGGGCGAGGTTGCAGGACGACATGAAAGCCTCATTTGAACAGGCTACCGGCGTCATCTGACAACTAAGGGAGGGCAATGAGAGGCTCCGGGCCGAGCGCGACCTGCTGAGGGAGAAGATCGTCCGAAGTGCAGACCAGCAGGAGGAGACCAGTGCCTTGTTGAATAGGACTGGCGTCATCGTCAAGAAACTTATGGACGAGAATGACATGCTCCGCAACGAGGGCCAAAGGCTGGTGGAGGAATCCGTGGATGTTCTCAAGCAGCGTCTTGAGGACATGAAAGAGCTCATGGCCGCTCGCCGCGGAGACTAGTTTCCTGGTTTCTTTTGATGTAATAATCGGTTTAGGATGTGGATTGTGTCGTTGGTTGTGAAATGTTGGTTTCTAGCGCGGATGTTTGACCTTTGTTGGCCTCTTGGGATGTTGCGATTTCAATCTGGTAGCTTTTAGTCCTTCGTGTTAGGCTGGAGTTGTGCTGAACTTCTTGTGAATTGTGGTGGTTTTCAGTAATGAAAATCGGAAGGGGCAAGCCCTTCTTTGATCAAAAAAAATTAATCGTCCTTATATATTCATCAGTCTTGCTATAAGTCGCAGTAGATGCTATATAGGTCCGTCGGATCTTACATCAAGATCCGTGCTTTCAGATTTTCTTTTTTCTCTCTTAAATCTCAGTCGAGTGAGACATAGCCACGCCATTAAACAGAGGCTCGGGCGCCATTAATGGAGACCTTGGGAGAGAGGTGGACGGCAGATGGAGGTCAAAGGGCTCTCCTCCCGATAAGCACGCGCAGGGGTCTGATCGCACGCCTCTCGTACTCAAATAGCTACCCTGCACGGCGCCTCCTAGCTAATAAAAAATGGGGACGCGTGGCGGCACGTAAATGGTACTAGTAAGTAGAACGCCCACGGTTTCAATAATACTTGTGTTTCCGATTGTAACGTGACAACACTTGTTCCAAAATGACTTTGTTGATTGTTAATGTGTGCGCCTTCGCAAATCGGACTGCAAATTTACCACAGCATGTTGGTGCCATGTCATGGCACCAAGCCAAGTTTCATTATTTTCATGCGTGTTTTGGATTTACAGGAATTAAAAAACTAAGTTTCTCAATGTTTCCAACCCAGCCACGACGCCCAGAATTTTGAATTTCATTCCCATTTCTTGCATGGAACCTAGAAATTTACCCGAGGACACACATGTGATTTTTCAACCAACTTTGGTGCACTGGAACATGTGCTTGTATTTCAAATTTGAATTATGCACACAAAGGTGACACGTTCCCTCCCAGAACCACGAGCCTTCTTGAGAGAAGCTCCGATTTGCAAGAAGCTTATACCAAAATTTGTTCCTATTCGGCCAATTTTTTTACCACGGCATGGTACTACCATGACATGACACCATGCCAAGTTTCATGATTTTAAAACCAAGTTTCTCAATGTTCTCGACCGAGCCACGATGCCCAGATGTTTGAATTTTATTCTCATTTTTTGCATGGGACCTACTCCCTCCTTCCATCTATATAGGGCCTAATGTGTTTTTCAAGACAGCCTTTGACTATTGACAAGATTAATAGCACATGAGATGTATACTATGAAAATTATATTATTGGAAGCTCCTTTGACATACAAAATTGAAGGTATGCTTTGTGTAAGTTGCATGTCATATATTATTGCTCTAACGTTTGGTCAAAGTTAGCCTCGAAAAACGCATTAGGACCTATATAGATGGAAGGAGGGAGTAGAAATTCACCCGAGGACACAAATGTGATTTTTCAACCAACTTTGGTGCACGGGAGCATGTGCTTGTAGTTCAAATTTGAATTATGCACATTAAATGACCAAAAACTCAATTAATGTGTAAATAAGGCCAAACGAAGCCGGAATAATTCCAAAATTTAACAGGGCACTCATGTAGTTCTATGTTGCCTTTGTAAATAAACTCAAGGGGGACAACGTATATCGTTTCGCACTCAAAGGTGGCACGTTCCCTCTCAGAACCACGAGCCTTCTTGAGAGAAGCTTCGGTTTGCAAAAGCTTATACCAAAATCTGTTCCTATTCGGCCAATTTTTTACCACAACATGGTAGTACCATGACATGACATCCATGCCAAGTTTCATGATTTTCAGACGTGTTTTGGATTTACAAGAATTTTAAAACCAAGTTTCTCAATGTTCTCGGCCGAGCCACGATGCCCAGATGTTTTAATTTTATTCTCATTTCTTGCATGGGACCTAGAAATTCACCCGAGGACACAAATGTGATTTTTCAACCAACTTTGGTGCACGAGAGCATGTGCTTGTAGTTCAAATTTGACTTATGCACATTAAATGACCAGAAACTCAATTAATGTATAAAAACGACAAACGAACCCGGAATAATTCCAAAATTTAACAGGGCACTAATGTAGTTCTATGTTGCCTTTGTTAAGAAACTCAAGGGGGGGCAGCGTATATCGTTTCACACTCAAAGGTGGCACGTTCCCTCTTAGAACCACGAGCTTCCAAATCGGCCCAATTTTTTACCACAACATGTTAGTGCCATGACATGACACCATGCCAAGTTTCATGATTTCCAGGCGAGTTTTGGATTTACATGAATTTAAAATCAAAGTTTCTCGATGTTCTCGGCCGAGTCATGACGCCCAGATGTTTGAATTTCATTCTCATTTCTTCCATGGGACCTAGAAATTCAACCAAGGACACACATGTGATTTTTCAACCCACTTTGGTGCACCGGAGCATGTGCATGCAATTCATATTTAGATTATGCACATTAAAAGTCCAGAAACTCAATTAATGTATAAAAAGGCCAAATGAACCCGAAATAATTCCAAAATTTAACAGGGCACTCATATAGTTCTATGTTGCCTCTGTAAATAAAATCAGGGGGAGGCAGCGTATATCGTTTCGCACACAAAGGTGACACGTTCCCTCTCGGAACCACGAGGCTTGTTGAGAGAATCTCCGGTTTTGCAAGAGGCTTATACCAAAACTTGTCCCAATTCAGCCAAAAATTATACGTATGAAAACAGGGTTTAGATTATCCCAAACATCTCGCTACCTAGACCAATAATGTACTATGATTTGAATTCAACATAAAATGGATACAAATATTTGAATTGGAGAGCGTATGGTACATGTAGTTCATAGTGAAATATGATTACTGCTATATGTATGTTTTTTGTTATCAAGATAATATTTAAATTATTGTATAACTTGACAACAATCGTATTCAAATAAGGAAAATTGATTCAAATTTAGTCCATATGGTAGACGACAATATATATGTTCACATGGTGGAGTAAAATGTTCATATATGATGGAAGATCAAAATGTACGACTACATCAATTATAAACCGCAAGGTCACCTAACGATATATTCGAATTCAACATAACGTGGATTCAAAAATTGAAATTCGAGATCATGGCATCTGTAATCATATAAAAAGGGACATTACTCTTTCTTTGGTGGGAATTGATTTGTTTTTTGTTGTTGTTGAGGGAAGTGCGAATCGATTTGGTACTGTGCAGGGTAATCTTGTTCTCCCGATTTTTTTTACATTTTTCTTGTAGTTTTTTCAATGGCATCTATAGCAATATAGTAAAAGGGGACATGACTCTCTTGTGTCTTGTATGAATTGTTTTTTTACACGTTAAGTTTGTTCTGCCGAACAAGGAATCCGCACCTTGTTATCCCGAAATTTTCAAGCTCGAGTATCTTTTGTCTCACCTGCTTTGAAACTCCCGCTTCTTCAACCCGCGCCGCGCCTTGTTATCCCGAAATTTGGACGCGCGCGAGAACTCCCTCCTCATCCGAAATCGCTCCCGCAGCCCAGACACGCGAAATCCCCCTTCTACCCCTCAGCCGGAAATGAAGCTCCACGTCGTGGTGTCAAAACCGGTGGGGGTACGCTGGTAACTTACCCTACATTTTGGACAAGCGCGTCCCTAATCTTGACTCCCCCCTCCCCCTTCGCCCCCCGCCATTCGTACACCGAGGCCACCAAAACCCGCGAAACCCCAAGCTCCTCCATCGACCTCCCGACCGCCGCCCAGCCGGAGACTCTTCCCCGACTACGTCGTCCACCGCAACAGCTCGCCGTCCCTCATCCACCGCACCGGATGAGGATCCGTTGTCGATCTCGTCGTCCCGCCGGATCAGCCACCCCGTCCTCCACCTCCAAGGAGCTGTCCCGACGTTCGCCTCGTCTATCGCGCCACCTCAATCCCCATAGCGCCGTCTTGACCTGCCCAACCGGAACCGCAGCACCCTCACCAATTCCTCTGATGAAGCCGAGGCCAACTCAGCGCCACCAAGGAGGTTCTGCACTCACCGCTGCATTTTATCTTTTATTCAATCTCACGAGGCTGCTGGTGCTCGATTCCGAGCAGACATGGCGGGTCTCCATCGACGGCACCGTCGCCGGCCACATCATCCACGGCGTCTCTCCCCCATGTCGTTGCTTCCTCGGTTGCGACTTCCACAATGGCACTAGCTGCAGCTGCTCCGGCTCTCACTCGCGCTGCAGCTCTGTTCTTGTTGTCGGTCATGCGGCTGCACTGCTCCTGCTTTTGTTCGTGCTGCTGCTCTGCTCTTGCTCTCGCTTGCGCTGCTGCTGCACGACCTCCGGCAGCTACAGGAGTTGCTGCTTTAGCGCTCGCTCGTGGTGCTACTGCATGACTTGCTCTCTGCTAGTGCGTTCCCTGCTCGAGCGTCTGCTGATTTAGATCACTGCTTCTCTGCTACTAGTGCTCGAACACCCTAAACATCTATTGCAATGCTCGGTTACTAGTTCAATCAGTTTCGACAGTAAAATCCAGTTTCGACTATGAAGTTCATTTTCTTCAGTTAAGTTCAGAGTGAACAGTACTTACAGCATCTGTCGGAGCGGCCGTGGCACGGCTGATGCGTTTTACATCTAGCACTTTTTGGTGATGTATTTTACATCATCTATTGTAGATGATACTAGGGTCCCACTTCAGATTAAAATTGTCTGTCTTGTCATGCTTCAGCCTCGTCACCGTACACCTTAGCGGAGCTGCTCCAATGACAGAACCGTCCATCACAGCGGAGCAGTACCCTCGGCGCCGTTTCCAGAGGCCTCGGATCTTCTTCCCCGCCTCCGACAGTCACACCAGCATCATCACCATCCTCCACGTCCAACCCAATGATGCTGAGGTCCACAAGGCTATGCCAAAGAGGTTGTACACTCGTCGCATCACTTTGTTTCTCCATTCCTCTGTTCTTCCAATTCATGTGAGCCAAACACCCAGGTTGACTGAAATCCTATGTTTCCAAATGCTCTGTTTTGCACGTGCATTCCTATCCTATTCCTGTGTTTTTCCTGTCCCTGCGTTTATAGAATCCTCCAATTCTAAGGAGCCCTTACAGATTTACTTCATTTTCAGATAGGCGTCAAAGAAAACTCTGTGTGTTATGTCCTGCTCCTGCCGTGCCGTCATCCACCCCACCTGAGGTGCACCATCGACAGAAGCGTTCACTGCAGCAGAGATCCCCCTGCAGACTTCCTTTCGCCGCCTCAGATCATCTTCCCCGTTGCCGGCAGCCACGCCAACTGCATTACCATCATCGACTGAGCAGATGAACCTGAGGACTACACAGTTCCGGAAGAGAGGTCGCAGTCTTTCGTGTTTGCTTACGTTATACATCGGTTATTATTACCTGCTACTTTATCGTTCAATCTTGAGTTTTGAATTGCCCATGGGTCTCATATCGAGCCAGCAACGAATAGTATCTGTCTACTATCTGGTTCATCTGGGGTCTTCTATGTGGTTCATGTTGGGTGGGCAACAAACAATAGATGATCCATTGTCTATCTTTTTAAACTGAAGCTATAATCTACCTGCTATCATTAGTTTTGGATCCATCCACTCGTTTGCTACCATCAGTCTTGATTTTTGCATGCACCCCTTAGGCCTTACAAAATCTAACTATTTTTTTATTATGCATGTCAGATATTGTACACAATCGTACTGAACATGTAGAGAAAAAGAGAAGACCGTTGCGTGCGAATATAATGTCATGCAGACGCCGCTCCATGGTGGGCGAAGTGCCCCCCCCTCCTGCATTTCCAGATTGTATTCCAGAGGAAGATAACTGTTCAGATGGAGATTCAGAAGGAGCCGACCACGCCTGTTTACCACCTGAGGTGTTTGCTCTAACCTGGCATGCTGATGTTGGTCATATCATGCATATGGCGCCTTGCATTGCTTACATTATACATCTTATATGTCATCAGCTTAGTTTAGATTTGCTTTGTGTGAATGCCACCTGTTTGGTTTCTATATCATACTCCCACCATTCCTAAATATTTGTCTTTTTAGAGATTTCAACAAGTGACTACATACGGAACAAAATGAGTGAATCTACACTCTAAAATATGTCTATATACATCCGTATGTGGTAGTCCATTTGAAATCTCTAAAAAGACAAATATTTAGGAACGGAGGGAGTATATGGGAATTATGCAATGCCATCTTCTTTAGCCAGGCATCATATACGTGAATCATGCAATGCCATCCTGTTTAGCCAGTCATCGTATATGTGAATTGTATCGTGCCATATTTTTTCCATAATGTATTCCATTTGTCAACAATGTTTATACATTCATCTACTCTTCCTGTGCATCAGCCATTTGAGTCGGTCATGGGAAAATCTGGAGTGAAAACAAGGTCTTCTGAGCAGTCAGTGCTACCTGTCGATGCAGATTTCTTGCTGGTTACAGATAGCTCCTCAGAGGAGGATTCAGAGAGAGATGACCAGTCGTATTCCCCCCCCCCGAGGTGCATGCTCTAACTTGGCTGGGTTATATTGCTCATATCATGCATATGGTGTCTTGCATTGCCATGCCATCTGCTTAGATTAGACATGCTTTGTGTGAATGCCTCCTGTTTGCTTTCTATATCAGATATGTGAATTATGCAATGCCATGTTTTTCAGCCAGTTATCATATATGTGAATTATGCACCGCCATGGAGCCAGGCATCATATATGTGAATTATCTCATGCCATCTTTTTTTCATTACGTATTCCATTTGTCGACAATCTGTGTATATTGAACTACTCTTCATGTGTATCAGCCATTTGAGCCGGTTATGGAAAAATCTGGAGTGAAAACAAGGTCTTCAGAGCAGGCAATGGTACCTGTTGAAGCATATATCTCGATGGTTACAGGGAGCTCCTCAGAGGAGGATTCAGAGACAGATGACCAGTCCTATATCCCACCTGAGGTGTATGCTCTAAGTTGCAATGTTTATATTTCTCATATGATGCATATGGTGTCTTGCATTGCTTAGTTTAGACATCATATGCACAATATTGAATTCTATCTGCTTAGTTTAGAGATCATACATGCGAGTGCCAGCTGCTTAGTATATGAATCAATTATGTCAATTATATCATGCCATCCTGTATACTTAGACAACATGTATGTGAATTATTTCATCCCAACCTATTTTAGAAAGACATCATATAGTTTTGTCATGTCATCCTGTTTAGGTACTCATCATATGTTGAATTATGCCATTATATCCTGTTAAGTTATCCATCATATATCTGAAACTGTGTCATGCTATCCTGTTTAGTTAGGCATCATATATGTGAAATTGTGTCATGCTGTCCTGTTTGGTTAGACAACATATATGTGAATTACCACATCTGTCTATCATACAATGTCTGTACGTTCAATTTCTTTTCTTGTTTATCAGCCATTTGAATTGGAGGGGGTGATGGCAGTATCTAAGGGAGCAAAAACCCGTTCTTCACAAAAGACAGTGCTACCCGTCGATGCAGATAGAACCATGGTTGTACTGGCCCACAAACTAGCCCCACCACACATAATCGAGACTCTTCCAGATTGCACACTTACACCGTTGGGCAGAGAACCAGCTACAACCCATCTAACCGCAACCCCAGCGGATAGTAACCCACTTATAGTTGACAAAGCACCATGTCCACCACAGAGTACCCCCACACGAGCAGTTTGTAAAGCTACTGCAGTGCCCAAAGCACGAAGACCACCACAGCTAACCCAAACTCCACGTTTAAAGCAGAAGAGCAACTGTTCTCAGGTCAGATTCCGTAGCTATGGTCCATACTCCTTTGCTGTTGCATCACTGTATTTACTCATACCAACTACTTTCGAATTTGAAGGATCCAATTGAAACTCCAATGGCGCAACAGGTATGTTTTAAACCTATTTCTTTAACTGGATTGCTGTTCTAACTTCTTGCTCTATGTTGATTTCAGTTTAAGTTGTATAAACAGTTATGTTCTCATGTGATGCACATTACAAGTGCTGCCAATGCTGTGTAGTTTCTCACACTTATATTCTGTCTATGCTGTTGTGTCTTAAAAATATATGAGTTGAACTGTGTCTCTATCTTGATTAGGGAACATAAACTAGAATGATATGGACAATACAGTGACCATAGTACATAGATATATGTTTGTTTCATGCTGTTATCCTGTCCACCTTACTACTGAACCGGTTTACCAAAATGAGTTTCGTATACTACAAGCTAAACCTGTGATGTGTCTGCTTGTTTCTCTTGTAGTATGCAAACAGAATATTGGAGAAGAGCACCCCACTATGCAATGGTAGAGAAAGTAATGCAGATAAGGTTCAAGATAGTGAGACAACCCTGTTGGTCTCCAAGAAAGGTGATAAAAACGATCTTGTAGACAGTGAGAAAACCCCACAGTCCTGCGTTGATGTAGTGTTCGAGTTACTGGCCAGTACCGCTGGCACAAGCTCTTCGAACTCGCTGCCTGAATCACTTCGGCTTCTTCAGTCTCAGCTACAAGCTGAAAGGCATCAGTCAGCTGTGCTGCGGCAAGAAGCCGAAGGACTGAGGAAGTCCCTGCAGAATTCAGATGCGTACTTTCTTGTGCAACAGCAAGCGCTGGAGGATTTAAGCGCCAAACAAGAGAAAGTTAATAAGCTTGCTAAGCATCTTGCCAGCATTATGGGTACCCAGGATATTGTTTCTTGAACTCTTCTGAAGTGGTTTCAGTTCTGGACTTGTTTTGCTGCGGCGTTTATATGCTGCTTTGTTCCCTATATTTGCACTGGTGGCGAACTTTGATGCCCAGTGGATGTAATATGTGTAATAGCCGTGATAGCCTAGCATAAGTTGCTTGCTTATTTATTTCCTTGTTGTCTTGTTTATTTGTTTGCTTGTAGTCAGTGCAGTTCTTTTTCCGCGGTTTGCTAGTGGCTGCAATAACCTATTTTTTAAAACTAGGCCACAATAACCATGGGCTAATATTTACTGTAGTGACACTGGGCCTCCTACGGGCCGTAGAAACAGTGGGCCTTCTACGGGCCGTAGAAACAGTAGGCCTTCTACGGGCCGTAGAAACAATGGGCCTTCTACGGGCCGTAGAAACAATGGGCCTTCTACGGGCCGTATCATCAATGGGCCTTATACGGGCCGTATGATCGATTGGCCAAACATGGGCCAATAACAGGCCGCATTATGGCCGTAAACGGGCTAGAGTTGGAATCGTCCGTTCATGGGCCGACCATAACGGGCCATCGTTAATAGGCCGTATTTGATGACGCTATGAAAACGGCCCAACGTATTAATGGACCACAAACGGGCCGACTGTAACCACGGGCTGAATTTGGCCCACAAGCAGAAAATGACAGTAACGGGCCGTAAGTAAACGAATGCTGGAAATGAGCCCAAGAATAAATGGGCTCTGAGAAGGCCGAAAGATAACATGGGCTGGAAACGGCCCAACGGAATAACAGGCCGTTAATGGGTATAAAGTGATACACTGTTCATTACGGGCCAGTTTCACCACGGGCCGTTAATGGGTGTAAAGTGATACACTGTTCATTACGGGCCAGTTTCACCACGGGCCGTTAATAGGCCAAGAGTTACATAGGGCCTCATATGGGCCGAAAGACGTCATGGGCCATACATGGGCCAGAAGTGAAAATGGGCTGGAATCATATTGGATGGCCCAGATGACGCTACTGGGCCTAATTCGGATAGGGCGTAACGGGCCTTGGGTTAGCGGGCTGTAAATGGGCTATATGCGAACAGGCCGTTAACAGGCTTTCCATGGGCCGGCCCGCCACCTTTTGACCAAGTCAAATGGGCCGGCCTTTTCACAGGAATGGGCCTCTGTTGGGCCGTGCCACGTGTCGACGTATCATAGGCGCCTTCTGTCCAATGAGTGGATGACATCTGTCCCAACGATGAGCCGACACGTGTTTCCTCCAGCCAATGATGATTTTACACGTGGAAAATCCCCATTGGTCGGGGCTGTTAACGGGTTATCGGATCCAAAACCCGACCCGATAGCTTAACGCCGTTCTGTTACGGTGGATGCCACGTGTCGGTCACCCTTGACGAAAGCACTTCTGTGACGCGCGATTTATCGTCATGGAAGTACACACTTCCGTGATGATAATTTTGGTAATGTCATGGAACACTTCTACGACAGCACAGGTATGACTATCTTCATTCTGTCATGAAATCATCATGGATGTACATGCATGACAAAAAACGCGACCTACTGTGACAAACAAGTATCATCAAGGAAGTGTATTTTTTTGTAGTGATCTAAATTCTCTCAAGTATCTTTGTTCAATTTATAATTCTTCCTGGTGATTCGTGCTTTTTCCTTCGTGCGTTTCAAGTTCTTACGGCGGTTTGTTAAGATTCCTCTTCATACGTTATCATATCAATTCATTCGTTCTTTCCAATCCTATCGGTGGTTCGTTGAAGACCTTCCCAAGTTTGCACTATACCTATCTTAATCCTTTCTACGAGAATAAGTACTATGTCAAATACATTGCTTGTCATCAATTTAATTGCTGAAGGATAAGCATAATGTAATTCTTATTCTTGTATCATCCAAGTGTTAAATCCCTTCTTCCGGAGTTTGTTCACGAAGAGTAAATTCTCGGTTCCAGTGTTTCATACTTTCCCAGAGTTCCAAGAGCTCTCAATTATATCATCGCGAAGATCCATCCAATCATCGCAAGGCTTCAACTTATGTTTTCCACTTCTCTTTCTTTTCGTTATCCTTATATTACCGGAGTTCTTCATGGAGGTTCTACATGGTGGTTCATCAAGGATTTAATTCCTTCTCGAAGTGTTCATTGAGATTCTTTTCAGAGGAGCTCAAGTATTCTTCATCTTCCATTCCGAAGTGCAATTCTTTCTACCTTATCTTTTGCGGTGGTGTTATGTCATTTTTGATAATTTCTGTGTGTTTCATGATTCACAAGTTTAGGAATGAGATATCTAAACCCATCAATCTCTTCTTTGGAGTTATCTTGAGTTATATTTCACCTAAAGCTTTCCCTAAGGATTGTTGATATTTATGGTGCTTATAAATGATCCAAGTTCTTCTTTCATCCTCCCGGTGAAATAAGTTTCTCGTCTCCTGGTTGATATCAATCCAACCTATTGTTTTTCATTAGTGGCGGAATTTCACCTCAAGATTTCGAGATGTTCTCCATAAGTCCACTACAAGCTTGTTATTTTCGTTGGTGGTTTTCCAACAACTCCGTTATAACCTTCTTGGAAGGGTGTTTTCCAAGCTCATTTGTGGTAGAAGTTGTCATTTTCTTCTCAATTATTTCCTTTCCAACGATCCAACTTCTATTCTTTCATTCCGGAGGCATTGTGATGTTCCTCCTTTCACTCAACATCTTGAATCGTGAGGACCGTGTTCTTTCCTTTGCTTATCCATTTAACCGGAGTGGTGTGCCCTCTGCTCAAGTTCTTTTCAACTTATCAAGTTTCGTATCACTTTTCAAACGGAGTGCTGTCCGAATTTGTTCTTCCTTGTTCCTCTTTTCTGACGGAGATTGTCAACTTCGTTCATCTTCGTTGTATTCTTTTCTCGAAATGGTTTAACCTTTCAAGGTTCTTTGGTTTCACTCGTTTGTCAAAGAAGCAACTTAGTTTTACCTCTTCTCTTCCTCTTCGTTCCCTCTGGTGCCATCCTAGATCTCGGGACAAGATCCTCTAGTAGTGGTGGAGTGTTGTAACGCCCTGGATACAACTTCCCATATTTGTAACTCCGACTCTTGCCTTTTCCGGAGATGCAATATGAGATTCCCTTCGTGGTTGGGTTTTTGTTTTACATTTTGCATTTTGTTCATGTCATGCATTTCATATCATGTCATCATGTGCATCGCAGTTGCATACGTGTTCGTCTCATGCATCCGAGCATTTTCCCTATTGTCCGTTTTGCAATCCGACACTCCTACGTCCTCCGGCACACCCCTCTTGTCTCTTTTCGTGAGCGGGTGTTAAACGTTCTCGGAGACTGAGATTTGCCAAATGGCCTTGGTACACCACCGGTAGACCACCTGTCAAATTTCGTGTCATTTGGAGTCCGTTTGATACTCTAACGGTTAACCAGGTAACCGCGAAAGCCTCTTGTGTGTTGCAGCCCAACACCCCTCCAAAACGGCCCAATAACCCATCCAAACCTCTTCCATGTCCTCCGCCGTTGGATCACGATTGTGTGGGCAAAAATTACACTCCATTTGGACACTCCAAACTCCCTCTACCTATAAATATGTGTCTCCCCCCGAAATTTCACGGTACAAACCCTAGCTACTTCCTCCTCCCGCCGACGAACATGTCCACCCCGCCGCCGGACATGTCCGCACCGCCCCCTCAACGAATCCGCCGCCACCTGTCCTCCATCGCCGTCCCCGCGCCTCCGGCCCGCGGAGCCCATCGCGGGCCCGAACGGGCCCGAACCCCGCCGCCAAAGCCTGGATCGGCCCCGCGCTCCACCGCCCAGATCTTCCCTGCACCGCGCCGCGCTCCTCCATCGGACTCCACGCCTGAGCCTGCCAGCGCCAGAGTGCCCCTCGCCGGAGACCAGTGACGCCGCCGCCCCGTCAGGTCGCTGCCTCCCTTCCCTCTCCTTTCTCCTTCATCTACCTCTCTCTGCCCCACTACCTCGCCGGCGCAAGCAGGAGCTCACCGGAGTCGCCAGATCGCTGGATCCGGGGATCCCACGCCCAGACGCGGTCTCCCTCTGCCCGGACGCACCCATCCCCACCGGAGTCGGCCACGTCCATCGCCGTAGAACCTCGCACCTCCCTGCCAGAGTCCAGTCGCCACCGCCATCGAGCTCGGGGACGAGCACGAGCATTGGCATCGCTGCACACACATGTGTGGGCCGCAGCAACCGTCAGGCCCATATCCAAGGCCCAGCCTGCCTCCTCCTATAACTGGGCCGAGCCCATGGTGAGCTCCAGCCTATCCTTCGCCCCATGCGCTTGATAGCTATTTGTCGGCCACCTTGTTTTTTTCCTGAAACGACCAAGTCCTTTAATTCCATCATCATATAGGCTTTTGTGAGGGTCATATCTCTGTGCTCAGTTCCCCGAATCATGCATACGATATATCAAAATGTTCGTTGTGAGATGCTCTTCATTTCATTCCATTGTGGCATGCTTGTTTGAGTTCATCTTGATGCCCAAATCATTGATGCAAGAGTGCTATAAAATGTTTACTGCTGCTACTTATCAGTTTAGGGTGATTTGTCATTTTTGTCACATTTGTTGTATGCATCATATGGGCATGAGCTCTACATGTGTTTTGAACTATGCCATGCTATATTTACAGGGGTGCTTGCCATGTATTTTTGTGATCAATGTGGTGACTAGCACAAGCATGCACAGTAGCCTTCGTGATATTGCTGATTTCTGGGACTTAGGATTTTGCTAAGTATTGTGTCTGCTGTTATTTTTATGCCATGTAAACATGATGCTACAGTGAGATCCATGCTTGTTTTGAGTTGCTTCAGTAAGGATGTTTTGTACATATGGTTATGCTCTATCCATCCATGCCCCTGTTTTCAATTATGGAGTGCCCTAGCTGTTGGAAATATGCCCTAGAGGCAATAATAAATTACTTATTATTATATTTCCTTGTTCATGATAATCGTTTATTATCCATGCTAGAATTGTATTGATAGGAAACTCAGATACATGTGTGGATACATAGACAACACCATGTCCCTAGTAAGCCTCTAGTTGACTAGCTTGTTGATCAATAGATGGTTACGGTTTCCTGACCAAGGACATTGGATGTCGTTGATAACGGGATCACATCATTAGGAGAATGATGTGATGGACAAGACCCAATCCTAAGCCTAGCACAAAGATCGTGTAGTTCGTTCGCTAAAGCTTTTCTAATGTCAAGTATCATTTCCTTAGACCATGAGATTGTGCAACTCCCGGATACCATAGGAGTGCTTTGGGTGTGCCAAACGTCACAACGTAACTGGGTGGCTATAAAGGTACACTACAGGTATCTCCGAAAGTGTCTGTTGGGTTGGCACGAATCGAGACTGGGATTTGTCACTCCGTGTGATGGAGAGGTATCTCTGGCCCCACTCAGTAGGACATCATCATAATGTGCACAATGTGATCAAGGAGTTGATCACGGGATGATGTGTTACGGAACGAGTAAAGAGACTTGCCGTAACGAGATTGAACAAGGTATCGGGATACCGACGATCGAATCTCGGGCAAGTATCGTACCGCTAGACAAAGGGAATTGTATACGGGATTGATTAAGTCCTTGACATCGTGGTTCATCCGATGAGATCATCGTGGAACATGTGGGAGCCAACATGGGTATCCAGATCCCGCTGTTGGTTATTGACCGGAGAGTCATCTTGGTCATGTCTGCATGTCTCCCGAACCCGTAGGGTCTACACACTTAAGGTTCGGTGACGCTAGGGTTATAGAGATATTAGTATGCGGTAACCCGAAAGTTGTTCGGAGTCCCGGATGAGATCCCGGATGTCACAGGAGTTCCGGAATGGTCCGGAGGTAAAGAATTATATATAGGAAGTGCTATTTCGGCCATCGGGACAAGTTTCGGGGTCACCGGTATTGTACCGGGACCACCGGAAGGGTCCCGGGGGTCCATCGGGTGGGGCCACCTGCCCCGGGGGCCACATGGGCTGTAGGGGGTGCGCCTTGGCCTACATGGGCCAAGGGAACCAGCCCTTAGAGGCCCATGCGCCAAAGGGACAAGAGGAGGGGAGAGTCCTAAAGGGGGAAGGCACCTCCGAGGTGCCTTGGGGAGGATGGACTCCTCCCCCCCTTGGCCGCACCCTTCCTTGGAGGAAGGGGCAAGGCTGCGCCCTCCCCCTCTCCCTTGGCCCTATATATAGCGGGGGGAAGGGAGGGCAACCATACCTAAGCCCTGGCGCCTCCCTCTCCCTCCCACGACACATCTTCCTCCTCCCGCAGCGCTTGGCGAAGCCCTGTTGGAATCCCGCTACTTCCACCATGCCGTCGTGCTGCTGGATCTCCATCAACCTCTCCTTCCCCCTTGCTGGATCAAGAAGGAGGAGACGTCGCTGCTCCGTACGTGTGTTGAACGCGGAGGTGCCGTCCGTTCGGCGCTAGGATCATCGGTGATTTGGATCAGGACGAGTACGACTCCATCAACCCCGTTCTCTTGAACGCTTCCGCGCGCGATCTACAAGGGTATGTAGATCCACTCCTCCCTCGTTGCTAGATGACTCCATAGATAGATCTTGGTGACACGTAGGAAAATTTTGAATTTATGCTACGTTCCCCAACACTAGCATGTCTTTATCTTGCTCTACTTTTGCTATAAAATGTTCCTCGTAGATTGTTTACATGTTAATCAATTTTGCCATGGTTGTTGTTATTGATCCATGCATACTATGAACTTGATCTTGCCATGGTTAGCTTCATGAACATGTCATCTTACTGAGGCTATTCTTATCTTGTCATGCAATGCCTTGTGGTGGGTGATTTGAGCTCGCAAAGTTGCCTTCATAATTCTATTTATGCCATGCTCTATTTTCTGCCAAGTCTGAAACTGTTAATAAAACTTGCTATGTTTACATGGGTGCCATAATATCTTCTGTGCCTTTTTGGATCATGTTAAGTAAGGGACTTTTGTTATATGCATTTAGTAGAATCATGAAATGCCTTTGGTTGCCATGATATGTTCCTGTAGCATGTTTTGTGCTTGCCCTAAACGGGGCTTCCTGATGTTATTTTCTGGCATGTTAGTATTTTCACTAAGTTTGTGAAGCTGATATCTTTTGCACTCTTGCCATGCTTGTTGGAACCTGCTCTTGTGTGATTTAGATATAGCTCAGTGTTCATGTTTTGTCAAGAATCTTGAGTACATCACTTCCATATGCTTTGTTTCTATGTTGGAGTGCAGTAGATTAGTTTCTTGTTGCATTCTGAGTGGCATCGTGTTGTTAATCGCAGAATTGTGCCATTATTGTTTTGCCTGCCATTTGCAAACCATGCATCCGATTCCGGTGATCTTTATATCGATTTCAACCGAAATTATCTCATCTTTCCAGCGGCACACTTGGTTTTCCAAGTTGATGCCTTGTTTCATTCTTTCCCTTCTGGAGCACGCATATGCATTGCATATCACGTCTAGTATATCATGCCATGTTTTGCATCAGGTTGCTTGTGCATTGCACCGTGATTGATTGTTTGTCCTTTGCTTGTGTTCTTGCTTTGGATAGAGCCGGGAGATGAGTACGTGATCGAGGAACATGTTGAGTACGCTAACGAGGATCAAGCTTTCATCAACTCTGAGAACTTTGCAGGCAAGATGACCATACCCTTGAAATCACTTCTATCTTTGCTTGCTAGTTGTTCGCTCTATTGCTATGCCACATTACCTACCACTTGCTATATCATGCCTCCCGTATTTCCATGTCAAGCCTCTAACCCACCTTACCTAGCAAACCGTTGTTTGGCCATCTTACCGCTTTTGCTCAGCCCCTCTTATAGCGTTGCTTGTTGCAGGTGAAGTTGAAGCTTGTTCCATGTTGGAACATGGATATTGTTGGGATATCATTATTATATCTTAATTACTTTAATGCATCTATATACTTGGTAAAGGATGGAAGGCTCGGCCTTATGCCTTTGTTCCACTCTTGCCGCCTTAGTTTCCGTCATACCGGTGTTATGTTCCTTGATTTTGTGTTCCTTACGCGGTTGGGTGTTATGGGAACCCCTTGACAGTTCGCTTTGAATAAAACTCCTCCAGCAAGGCCCAACCTTGGTTTTACCATTTGCCTCACCACCACTTACTTTTCCCTTGAGAGTCGCGCTCCCGAGGGTCATCTTTATTTTAACCCCCTGGGCCAGTGCTGTTGGAAATATGCCCTAGAGGCAATAATAAATTAGTTATTGTTATATTTCCTTGTTCATAATAATCATTTATGATCCATGCTAGAATTGTATTGATAGGAAACTCAGATACATGTGTGGATACATAGACAACACCATGTCCCTAGTAAGCCTCTAGTTGACTAGCTCGTTGATCAATAGATGGTTACGGTTTCCTAACCATGGACATTGGATGTCGTTGATGACGGGATCACATCATTAGGAGAATGATGTGATGGACAAGACCCAATCCTAAGCCTAGCACAAGATCGTGTAGTTCGTATGCTAAAGCTTTTCTAATGTCAAGTATCATTTCCTTAGACCATGAGATTGTGCAACTCCCGGATACCGTAGGAATGCTTTGGGTGTACCAAACATCACAACGTAAATGGGTGGCTATAAAGGTGCACTGCGGGTATCTCCGAAAGTGTCTGTTGGGTTGGCACGAATCGAGACTGGTATTTGTCACTCCGTGTAACAGAGAGGTATCTCTAGGCCCACTCAGTAGGACATCATCATAATGTGCACAATGTGACCAAGGAGTTGATCACGGGATGATGTGTTACGGAACGAGTAAAGAGACTTGCCGGTAACGAGAATGAACGAGGTATCCGGATACCGACGATCGAATCTCGGGCAAGTATCGTACCGATAGACAAAGGGAATTGTATACGGGATTGATTAAATCCTCGACATCGTGGTTCATCCGATGAGATCATCATGGAACATGTGGGAGCAAAAATGGGTATCCAGATCCCGCTGTTGGTTATTGACCGGAGAGTCGTCTCGGTCATGTCTACGTGTCTCGCGAACCCGTAGGGTCTACACACTTAAGGTTCGGTGACGCTAGGGTTGTAGAGATATTAGTATGCGGTAACCTGAAAGTTGTTCGGAGTCCCGGATGAGATCCCGGACGTCACAAGGAGTTCCGAAATGGTCCGGAGGTGAAGATTTATATATAGGAAGTCCAGTTTCGGCCATCGGGAAAGTTTCGGGGGTAGTCGGTATTGTACCAGGACCACCGGAAGGGTCCCGGGGGTCCACCGGGTGGGGCCACCTATCCCGGAGGGCCCGATGGGCTGAAGTGGGAGGGGAACCAGCCCCTGGTGGGCTGGTGCGCCCCCCATGGGCCTCCCCCTGCGCCTAGGGTTGGAAACCCTAGGGGTGGGGGCGCCCCACCTGACTTGGGGGGCAAGTCCCCCCCTTGGCCGCCGCCCCCCTTGGAGATTGGATCTCCTAGGGCCAGCACCCCCCCTAGGGGTCCTATATATAGTGGGGGGAGGGAGGGCAGCCGCACCTAAGTCCCTGGCGCCTCCCTCTCCCTCCGTGACACCTCTCCCTCTCGCTGGTGCTTGGCGAAGCCCTGCCGAGATCCCGCTGCTTCCACCACCACGCCGTCGTGCTCCTGGATCTCCATCAACCTCTCCTCTCCCCTTGCTGGATCAAGAAGGAGGAGACGTCTCTCCATTCCGTACGTGTGTTGAATGCGGAGGTGCTGTCTGTTCGGCGCTAGGATCATTGGTGATTTGGATCATGACGGGTACAACTCCATCAACCCCATTCTCTTGAACGCTTCCGCTTAGCGATCTTCAAGGGTATGAAGATGCACTCCCTCTCTCTCATTTCTAGTATCTCCTAGATTGATCTTGGTGACACGTAAGAAAATTTTGAATTATTGCTACGTTCCCCAATAGTGGTATCAGAGCTAGGTCTATGCATAGATTCTATGCACGAGTAGAACACAAAGTAGTTGTGTGCGATGATTTGTTCAATTTGCTTGCCGTTACTAGTCTAATCTTGATTCGGCGGCATTGTGGGATGAAGCGGCCCGGACCGACCTTACACGTACACTTACATGAGACTGGTTCCACCGACTGACATGCACTTGATGCATAAGGTGGCTGGCGGGTGTCTGTCTCTCCCACTTTAGTCGGATCGGGTTCAATGAAAAGGGTCCTTATGAAGGGTAAATAGCAATTGGCATATCACCGTTGTGGTTTTTCGTAGGTAAGAAATGTTCTTGCTAGAAACCCATAGCAGCCACGTAAAACATGCAACAACAATTAGAGGACGTCTAACTTGTTTTTGCAGGGTTTGCTTTGTGATGTGATATGGCCAAAAGGATGTGATGAATGATATATGTGATGTATGAGATTGATCATGTTCTTGTAATAGGAATCACGACTTGCATGTCGATGAGTATGACAACCGGCAAGAGCCATAGGAGTTGTCTTAATTTATTTATGACATGCGTGTCAACATAAACGTCATGTAATTACTTTACTTTATTGCTAACTGTTAGCCATAGTAGTAGAAGTAATAGTTGACGAGGCAACTTCATGAATACACAATGATGGAGATCATGGTGTCATGCCGGTGACAAAGGTGATCAAGTCGCGCCTCGAAGATGGAGATCAAAGGCGCAAGATGATATTGGCCATATCATGTCACTTTATGATTTGCATGTGATGTTTGTCGTGTTTTTACATCTTATTTGCTTAGAATGACGGTAGCATAAATAAGATGATCCCTCATTAAAATATCAAGGATTGTGTTCCCCCTAACTATGCACCGTTGCTAAGGTCCATTGTTCCGATGCACCACGTGATGATCGGGTGTGATAGGTTCTAACGTTCGCATACAACGGGTGTAAGCCAGATTTACACACGCAATACACTTAGGTTAACTTGACGAGCCTAGCATGTAAAGACATGGCCTCGGAACACGGAAGACCGAAAGGTCGAACATGAGTCGTATAGTGGATACGATCAACATGAAGATGTTCACCGATGATGACTAGTCCTTCTCACGTGATGATCGGACACAGCCTAGTTGACTCGGATCATGTATCACTTAGATGACTAGAGGGATGTCTATCTAAGTGGGAGTTCATTGAATAATTTGATTAGATGAACTTAACTATCATGAACATAGTCAAAAGGTCTTTGCAAATTATGTCGTAGCTCACACTTTGGTTCTATTGTTTTAGATATGTTCCTGGAGAAAATTTAAGTTGAGAGTTGACAGTAGCAATTATGCGAACTGGGTCCGTGAACTGAGGATTGTCCTCATTGCTGCACAGAAGGGTTATGTCCTTAATGCACCGCTCAGTGTGTTGAACCTCGAGCGTCGTCTGTAGATGTTGGGAAACATCTGACATACATGTTTTGATGACTACGTGATAGTTCAGTGTGTAATGCTAATGGTTTAGAATTGTGGCACCAAAGACGTTTTTGAAACATCGCAGAACATATGAGATGTTCCAAAGACTGAAATTGGGATTTCAGACTAGTGCCCACATCAAGAGGTATGAGACCTCTGACAAGTTTCTTAAGCCTGCAAACTAAGGGAGAAAAGCTCAATCGTTGAGCATGTGCTCAGATTGTCTGAGTACTACAATCGCTTGAATCAAGTGGGAGTTAATCTTCCAGATGAGATAGTGATGGTTCTCCATAGTCACTGCCACCAAGCTATTAGAGCTTAGTGATGAACTATAACATATCAGGGATAGACATGATGATCCTTGAGCAATTCGCGATGTTTGACACCGTGAAAGTAGAAAACAAGTTGGAGCATCAATTGTTGATGGTTAGTAAAACCACTAATTTCAAGAAGGGCAAGGGAAAGAAGGGATACTTCATGAGACGCCAAATCAGTTGCTGCTCTAGTGAAGAAACCCAAGGTTGAACCAAACCCGAGACTAAGTGCTTCTATAATGAGGAGAACGATCACTGAAGCAGAACTACCCTAGATACTTGGTAGATGAGAAGGCTGGCAAGGTCGACAGAAGTATTTTGAATATACATTATATTATTGTGTACTTTACTGGTACTCCAAGTAGCACCAGGGTAATAAATACCGGTTCGGTTGCTAAGTGTTAGTAACTCGAAATAAAAGGCTACGAAGACTAGCTGAAGGTGAGATGACGATATGTGTTGGAAGTGTTTCCAAGGTTGATGTGATCAAGCATCGCATGCTCCCTCTACCATCGAGATTGGTGTTAAACCCAAATAATTGTTATTTGGTGTTTGCGTTGAGCATACACATGATTGGATGATGTTTATCGCAATACAGTTATTCATTTAAAAAGAATAATGGTTACTCTGTTTATTTGAATAATACCTTCAATGGTCTTGCACCTAAAATGAATGGTTTATTGAATCTCGATCGTAGTGATACACATGTTCATGCCAAAAGATATAAGATAGTAATGATAGTACCACATACTTGTGGCACCGCCATTTGAGTCATGTTGGTATAAAACGCATGAAGAAGCTCCATGTTGATGGATCTTTGGACTCACTCGTTTTTGAAAAGATTGAGACATGCGAACCACGTCTATTGGTAGATATGCATGAAGAAACTCCATACAGATGGATCGTTTGGACTCACTTGATTTTGAATCACTTGAGACATGCAAACCACATGGGCAAGATGACTGAAAGGCCTCGTTTTCAGTAAGATGGAACAAGAAAGCAACTTGTTGGAAGTAATACATTTTGATGTGTGCAGTCCAATGAGTGCTGAGGCACGTAGCGGATATCATTATGTTCTTACTTCACGGATGATTTGAGTAGATGTTGAGTATATTTACTTGATGAAACACAAGTCTGAATTATTGAAAGGTTTAAGTAATTTCAGAGTGAAGTTGAAGATCGTCATGACAAGATGATAAAATGTCTATGATATGATCATAGAGATGAATATCTGAGTTACGAGTTTGGCACACAATTAAGACATTGTGGAAATTGTTTCACAACTAATACCGCCTGGACCACCATAGTGTGATGGTGTGTTTGAACATCATAACTGCACCCTATTGGATATGGTGCATACCATGATGTCTCTTATCGAATTACCACTATCGTTTATGGGTTAGGCATTAGAGAAAACCACAATCACTTTAAATAGGGCACCACACAATTCCGTTGAGACGACATCGTATGAACTATGGTTTAGAGAAACCTAAGCTGTCGTTTCTTAAAAGTTTGGGGCTGTGATGCTTATGTGAAAAGGTTTCAGGCTGATAAGCTCGAATCCAAAGCGGATAAATGCATCTTCATAGAATACCCAAAACAGTTGGGTATACCTCCTATTTCAGATCCGGAAGCAAAATTGATTGTTTCTAGAAACGGGTCCTTTCTCGAGGAAAAGTTTCTCTCAGAAGAATTGAGTGGGAGGATGGTGGAGACTTGATGAGGTTATTGAACCGTCACTTCAACTAGCGTGTAGCAGGGCACAGAAAGTTGTTCATGTGGCACCTACACCAATTGAAGTCGAAGCTTATGATAGTGATCATGAAACTTCGGATCAAGTCACTACCAAACCTCATAGGTCGACAAGGATGTGTACTACATCAGAGTGGTACGTAATCCTGTCTTGGAAGTCATGTTGCTAGACAACAATGAACCTACGAGCTATGGAGAAGCGATGGTGGGCCCGGATTCCGACGAATGTCTCGAGGCCATAAAATCCGAGAGAGGATCCATGTATAAAACAAAGTATAAACTTTGAAAAGAACTACTTGATGGTCGTAAGGTTGTTGGGTGCAGATGGATTTAAAAAAGGAAGACGGGCAATGATGGTAAGTGTCACCATTAAGGAAGCTCGACTTGTCGTTAAGATGTTTCCCGACAAGTTCAAGGAGTTTACTACGGTGAGACTTTCTCACTCATAGCGATGCTAAGAGTCTATTGGAATTATGTTAGCAGTTACTGCATTATTTATGAAATCTTGTAGATAGGATGTCAAAACATTGTTTCCTCGACATTTTTCTTGAGGAAAGGTTGTATGTGATACAACCAGAAGGTTTTGTCAATCCTGAAAGATGCTAACAAGTATGCAAAGCTCCAGCAATCCTTCTAAGGACTGGAATAAGCTTCTCAGGATTGGAATGTACGCTTTGATGAGATGATCAAAGATTTTGGGTTTATACAAAGTTTATGAGAAACTTGTATTTCCAAAGAAGTGAGTGGGAGCACTATAGAATTTTTGATGTGTATATGTTGTTAACATATTGTTGATCAGAAATGATGTAGAATTTCTGGAAAGCATACAAGGTTATTTGAAAATTGGTTTTTAATGGAAAACCTGGATTAAGCTACTTGAACATTGAGCATCAAGATCTATAAGGATATATCAAAATCGCTTAATAGTACTTTCAAACGAACACATACCATGACAAAATTTTGAAGGAGTTCAAAATAGATCGGAAAAGAAGGAGTTCTTGGTTGTGTTATAAGGTATGAGTATTGAGTAAAACTCAAGACCTGACCACGGCAGAATAGAGAGAAAGGACGAAGGTTGTCCCCTATGCTTTAGACGTAGGCTCTAAAGTATGCAATGTTGTGTACCGCACCTGAAGCGTGCTAAGCCTTGAGTCAGTCAAGGGGTACAAGTGTGATCTAGGAATGGATCACAGGACAACGGTAAAGGTTATCCTTAGTAACTAGTGGACTAAGGAATTTTCTCGATTATGGAGGTGGTAAAAGAGTTCATCATAAAGGGTTACGCCGATGCAATCTTTGACACTAATCTGGATGATTTTGAGTAGTAAACCGGATTCGTATAGTAGAACAGTTATTTGGAATAGCTCCAAAAAGAGCATGGTAGCTGCATCTACAAGATGACATAGAGATTTGTAAAGCACACACGGATCTGAAAGGTTCAGACCCGTTGACTATAACATCTCTCACAAGCATAACATGATCAAACCCAGAACTCATTGAGTGTTAATCACATGGTAATGTGAACTAGATTATTGACTCTAGTAAACTCTTTGGGTGTTAGTCACATGGGGATGTGACCTTGAGTGTTAATCACATAGCGATGTGAACTGGATTATTGACTCTAGTGCAAGTGGGAGACTGTTGGAAATATGCCCTAGAGGCAATAATAAATTATTTATTATTATATTTCCTTGTTCATAATAATCGTTTATTATCCATGCTAGAATTGTATTGATAGGAAACTCAGATGCATGTGTGGATACATAGACAACACCATGTCCCTAGTAAGCCTCTAGTTGACTAGCTCATTGATCAATAGATGGTTACGGTTTCCTGACCATGGACATTGGATGTCATTGATGACGGGATCACATCACTAGGATAATGATGTGATGGACAAGACCCAATCCTAAGCCTAGCGCAAGATCGTGTAGTTCGTATGCTAAAGCTTTTCTAATGTCAAGTATCATTTCCTTAGACCATGAGATTGTGCAACTCCCAGATACCGTAGGAATGCTTTGGGTGTACCAAACATCACAACATAACTGGGTGGCTATAAAGGTGCACCGCGGGTATCTCCGAAAGTGTCTGTTGGGTTGGCATGAATCGAGACTGGGATTTGTCACTCCGTGTAACAGAGAGGTATCTTTGGGCCCAGTCGGTAGGACATCATCATAATGTGCACAATGTGACCAAGGAGTTGATCACAGGATGATGTGTTACGGAACGAGTAAAGAGACTTGCCGGTATAGAGATTGAACGAGGTATCGGGATACCGACGATCGAATCTCGGGCAAGTATCGTACCGATAGACAAAGGGAATTGTATACGGGATTGATTAAATCCTCGACATCGTGGTCCATCTGATGAGATCATCGTGGAACATGTGGGAGCCAACATGGGTATCCAGATCTCGCTGTTGGTTATTGACCGGAGAGTCGTCTCGGTCATGTCTGCGTGTCTCCCGAACCCGTAGGGTTTACACACTTAAGGTTCGGTGATGCTAGGGTTGTAGAGATATTAGTATGCCGTAACCCGAAAGTTGTTTGGAGTCCCAGATGAGATCCCGGACGTCATGAGGAGTTCCGGAATGGTCCGGAGGTGAATATTTATATATAGGAAGTCCAGTTTCGGCCATCGGGAAAGTTTCGGGGGTAATCGGTATTGTACAGGGACCACCGGAAGGGTCCCGGGGGTCCACCGGGTGGGCCACCTATCCCGGAGGGCCCCATGGGCTGAAGTGGGAGGGGAACCAGCCCCTGGTGGGCTGGTGCGCCCCCCATGGGCCTCCCCCTGCGCCTAGGGTTGGAAACCCTAGGGGTGGGGGGCGCCCACCTGACTTGGGGGGCAAGTCCCCCCTTGGCCGCCGCCCCCCTTGGAGATTGGATCTCCTAGGGCCAGCGCCCCACCCCTAGGGGTCCTATATATAGTGGGGGAGGGAGGGCAGCCGCACCTAAGTCCCTGGCGCCTCCCTCTCCCTCCGTGACACCTCTCCCTCTCGTTGGTGCTTGGCGAAGCCCTGCCGAGATCCCGCTGCTTCCACCACCACACCGTCGTGCTGCTGGATCTCCATCAACCTCTCCTCTGCCCTTGCTGGATCAAGAAGGAGGAGATGCCTCTCCGTTCCGTACGTGTTTTGAACGCGGAGGTGCCGTCCGTTTGGCGCTAGGATCATCGGTGATTTGGATCACGACGAGTATGACTCCATCAACCCCGTTCTCTTGAACGCTTCCGCTTAGCGATCTTCAAGGGTATGAAGATGCACTCCCTCTCTCTCGTTGGTAGTATCTCCTAGATTGATCTTGGTGACACGTAAGAAAATTTTGAATTATTGCTACGTTCCCCAACAAGTGCTTCTCTCAGTGTTGGTCCAACTTGAGCGATGTCCGGCGCCCCCTGGGCAACCAGGGTCTATGCCAACCCGATGTCTGGCTCATCCGGTGTGCCTTGAGAATGAGATATATGCAGCTCCTATCAGGATTTGTCGGCACATCTGGGCGGCTTTGCTGGTCTTGTTTTACCATTGTCGAAATGTCTTGTAACTGGGATTCCGAGTCTGATCGGGTCTTCCTGGGAGAAGGAATATCCTTCGTTCACTGTGAGAGCTTGTGATGGGCTAAGTTGGGACACCCTTGTAGGGTTTTGAACTTTCGAGAGTCGTGCCCGCGGTTATGGGCAGATGGGAATTTGTTAATATCCGGTTGTAGAAAACTTGAAACTTAACTTAATTAAAATGAATCAACCACGTGTGTAGCTGTGATGGTCTCTTTTCGGCGGAGTCCAGGAAGAGAACACGGTCTCGTGTTATGCTTGAATGTAAGTAGCTTCAGGATCACTTCTTGATCATTATTAGCTTCTCGACCGTGCTTTGCTTCTCTTCTCGCTCTCTTTTGTGTAAGTTAGCCACCACATATGCTTAGTGTTTTGCTACAGCTCCACCTCACTACCTTTTCCCACCCTTAAGCTTAAATAGTCTTGATCATGAGGGTGTGAGATTGCTGAGTCCCCGTGACTCACACATACCTTCAAACAGATGCAGGTGCCGATGATGCCAGTGCAGATGACGCAACCGGGCACAAGTGGGAGCTCGATAAAGATCTTGTTCGTTGTGTTGTTTCGTTTCCTGTTGATCAGTAGTGGAGCCCAGTTGGGACGATCGGGGATCTAGCATTTGGGGTTGTCTTTATTTATTTTGGTTCCGTAGTCGGACCTTGATTGTATTCTGGATGATGTATGTTTAACTTGCGTTTATGTGAAGTGGTGATTGTAAGCCAATTCTTTATCCCTTTCTTATTCAGTACATGTGATTGTGTGAAGATTACCCCTCTTGCGACAAACCTACCATGCGGCTATGCCTCTAAGTCGTGCCCCTACACATGGGAGATATAGCCGCATTGTGGGTGTTACAAGCTGGTCTCCGGCGAGGCGCACTAGGACGCTGGCAGGCTCCGGCGTGGAGTCCAGTGGAGGAGTGCGGCGTGGTGCAGGGAAGATCCGGGCGGCGGAGCGCGGGGCCGATCCGGGCTTCGGCGGTGGGGTTCGGGCCCATGCGGGCCTGCGATGGGCTCCGCGGGCCGACGGCGCGGGGACGACGACGGAGGATAGGTGGCGGGGGCAGATTCACTGAGGGGGCGGTGCGGACATGTCCGGCGGCGGGGTGGACATGTCCGTCGGCGGGAGGAGGAAGAAGCTAGGGTTTGTACCGCAAAATTTTCGGGGGGGAGACACATATTTATAGGTAGAGGGAGTTTGGAGTGTCGTGTAGTTTTCGCCCACACGATCGTGATCCGACGGCGGTGGACATGGAAGAGGTTTGGATGGGTTATTGGGCCGTTTTGGAGGGGTGTTGGGCTGCAACACACAGTAGGCTTTCGCGGTTACCCGGTTAACCATTGGAGTATGAAACGGACTCCAAATGACACGAAATTTGACAGGCGGTCTACCGGTGGTGTACGAAGGCCACTTGGCAAATCTCGGTCCATTCCGAGAACGTTTAACACCCGCTCGCGAAAAGAGACAAGAGGGGTGCGCCGGAGGACGTATGAGTGTCGGATTGCAGAACGGACAACGGGGAAAATGCTCGGATGCATGAGACGAACACGTATGCAACTGCGATGCACATGATGACATGATATGAAATGCATGACATGAACAAAATGCAAAATGAAAGACAAAAACCCAACCACAAAGGGAATCTCATATCGCATCTCCGGAAAAGGCAAGAGTCGGAGTTACAAATATGGAAAGTTGTATCCGGGGCATTACAGTTCTTTATGACTAATGTCGAGTCCATGGATTATACACACTCTCACCCTTCCATCATTGCTAGCCTCTTTGATACCGCGCATTGCCCTTTCTCACCTCGAGAGTTGGTGCAAACTTCACCGGTGCATCCAAACCCCGTGATACGATACGCTCTATCACACATAAGCCTCCTTATATCTTCCTCAAAACAGCCACCATACCTACCTATCAGGGCATTTCCATAGCCATTCCGAGATATATTGCCATGCAACTTCCATCATCTTCATATACATGACTTGAGCATTTATTGTCATATTGCTTTGCATGATCGTAAGATAGCTAGCATGATGTTTCCAGGGCTTGTCCGTTTTTGATTTCATTGCTACGCTAGATCATTGCACATCCCGGTACACCACCGGAGGCATTCATATATAGTCATATCTTTGTTCTAGTATCGAGTTGTAATATTGAGTTGTAAGTAAATAAAAGTGTGATGATCATTATTAGAACATTATCCCATGTGAGGTTATCAAAATAAAAGTGGCCAAAGAAGCCCCCCCCCCCAAAAAAAGAGAGAGGCCAAATAAGCCTACAAAAAAGGGGGGAAAGAAAAGAAAAAAAAGAAAAAAAGAGAGAAAAGAGAGAAGGGACAATGTTACTATCCTTTTACCACACTTGTGCTTCAGAGTAGCACCATGTTCTTCATATAGAGAGTCTCTTGAGTTACCACTTTCATATACTAGTGGGAATTTTCATTATAGAACTTGGCTTGTACATTCAAACGATGGGCTTCCTCAAATGCCCTAGGTCTTCATGAGCAAGCAAGTTGGATGCACACCCACTTAGTTTCAGTTTGAGCTTTCATACACTTATAGCTCTAGTGCATCTGTTGCATGGCAATCCCTACTCCTTGTGAAAGGGCATTTCCCTACTTTATGTTTTGGATGATGATGACAACCCTTTGTTGGTCTAATCTTGTGCTAAATGTTTCAGGTTCTCGATGCTTAGGCCTACATCGGAAAGCTATTCTCTCTCGTAGGAAAAGATCGAAGACGGGGTCCTCTATGCTTTTTATCTCTTTGGTCGTAGGGAACCCGTACTATCAAGAGGGAATCCTCATTGGAAAGAACTGGGGGAATCCATTCACGTACACCTTCCTCACCCCTCCTATGTCTTTCTCAGGTGTGAGAGAGAGAGTTTCCCTTATCTTCTTCTGATCACTGTTACTTCCCAGCGGTTGTACGCTCTGGAGCGGTTACCTTGGTTCTACGCTCACCAGCTTTGATCGAGCGGTTGTACCACTGCTTCTGGGCAGTGGTACTGCCACCTTGCTCTACAAAAGCTAGGACGGTGGTTCCGGCCATGCACCGCCCAAGTACTGCTCAAGGCTCTGGTTTGATGCGGTTCTCGGGCGGTAGTGGCCCAGTTAGTCCAGTCGTTCCTCGATGACCGGTACCACTGGTGGTCTGAGCGGTTCTTCCGCTCAGAACTTAGCCGCCCAAGAGCTCAAGGCCATGCGGTTGTTCCGGCCATGCACCGCCCAAGTACCGGTCAAGCTTCTGTTTTGATGTGGTAGTTGTGCGGTGGCTAGGCGGTTAGTCCGGTTATTTTCTTAACCAGTACTACTGCCTGCTGGCCCGGTTGTACCGCCTGGTAGGGTTTTGCAGATACACCGTGAGTCCCGGTTGTACCGGGACAAGGACCGGTTGTACCGCTGCAGTGCAAAAAACGCAGTAACAGCTGGAATTTAGGGTTGCTATATAAGGGTGCTTCTCCCACCTACCACTCTCACCTTTGACCTCTCTCACTCCACCATTAATGCACCTCAATCTCTCTTGCCCGATCTCTCTCTCTAGCCACTCAAACTTGTTGATTTGCTAGGGATTGAAGGAGGAGACCTAGATCTACACTTCCACCAAAGGATATTTGCTTCCCCCATACTTTCTTGTGTGGATTTTGTTACTCTTGGGTGTTTGAGCACCCTAGACGGTTGAGGTCACCTCGGAGCCATATTCCATTGTGGTGAAGCTTCGTGGTTTCGTTGGGAGCCTCCAATTAAGTTGTGGAGAGAGCCCCAGCCTTTTTTGTAAAGGTTCGGTCGCCGCCTTCAAGGGCACCAATAGTGGAATCATGGCATCTCGCGTTGTGTGAGGGCGTGAGGAGAATACGGTGGCCCTAGTGGCTTCTTGGGGAGCATTGTGCCTCCACACCGCTCTAACGGAGACGTACTTCCCCTCAAAAGGAAGGAACTTCGGTAACACATCCTCGTCTTCACCGGCTCCACTTTTGGTCATCTCGTCCCTTTACTTTTGCAAGCTTACTTGTGTTACTTTCCTTGCTTGCTTGTGTGCTTTTGTGTGTTGCATCATATAGGTTGCTTACCTAGTTGCATATCTAGACAACCTACTTTGATGCAAAGTTTAATTTGGTAAAGAAAAGCTAAAAATTGTTAGTTGCCTATTCACCCCCCTCTAGTCAACTATATCGATCCTTTCAATTGGTATCAGAGCCTCGTCTCTTTATTAAGGACTTTTCCGTCCGAAGAGTATGGTTGATACCGTAGACGGTGTGAAGGAACACTCCGGTGCGAATCCGATCTCGTCTACGGGCCATGGGGGAACCTCGGTCTCTTGTGAGGAGTTCAATGTGGCCTTGGAGACATTGAAAACCTCCATGAAGACCGAGGTTGAAAGCATGTTTACTAAATTCATTGAAGGGCTTAAACTCTCCACCGCACCGTTGAAAGTGGGTGATCCCACTGACAAGGTGACGGATGCTATCTCCGACAAGGGGGAAGCTAGTAGTGAAAAGGCTCCTTCTTCTAGTGGTAAAAATGGCACCGACATCTTTGCTCATGTGGAACCACCACTTGTTTATGGTGGACCGGTTCCTTCCACTCATTTGAATCATGCCGGTCCTCCACCTAAGATTGTGAAAAATGAGGACTTTGATTCTTGGGTTTATCGCTTTAAGCGACATTTAAATCATGTGAACACTAATCTTTGGAGAATCATTGAAGAAGGTTTCCATCCGCATGATCCAAGCAACTTCACTCCTCGAGAAGCCGCGGATAATCAATTCAATGAGAATGCTCTCTTCATCATTCAAGATGCAATTCCACCCGAAGATCTACCTCATCTTCGGCCCTTCGCCTTGGCCAAAGATGCATGGCTTGTGTTGTTTCTCTCTACCGGGGAAGCGCAAGCATTCAACGCTCCAACTATGAAGTAGTGCAAGATGAAGCCGATGAGTTTGCAATGAAAGAAGATGAAGAACCTCGTGAGCTTTATCGGAGAGTAACCAAACTCGCGGTCTCACTCCGAGATCACGGGAGCAAGGACACGAATGACAATTGGATCAAGCGCAAATTCCTCAAGGCAATGATGCCTTACCACAAGGCCATGTCCTCCGTTATTCGTCAAAGGCCGGACTTCCACACTTTGACCTCAAGTGAAGTGTTGGATGAGTTTGTGGCTATGAACATCTTGGACAAGACCGCCGACAATGCGGTGCTTCGTTCTCAAAGGGCAAAGAAGCCTAACCTTGCATTGAAGGCCAAGGTTTGCGTTGAAGAAGAAGAAGAGGAAGAAGAGGAAAGCAATCCCGAAGATACAAAGTATGCATATCATGAACACATGGCACTTGCTTCAAGGCAATTTTGGAGTAAGAAAAACTCAAGGCCAAACTTCAACAAGAACAACTCAAGTGGCACGAAGAGCAAGCAACGTGTAAGGACTTGCTACAACTGTGGCAATGTGAGTCATTTTGTTGCGGAGTGCCCGTATGAGAAGAGGGAAGACAATGGTGGCAAGCTCATTCGAAAGGACAAAGCCAAGTCCTTCCCCAACAAGAGCAACTTTATCAAGAAAACCCCTCACAAGGCATTGGTGGTTCAAGAAGAGTACCATGAGGACGACGATGATGATGAAGATGGTGAGTCGGTTGCCATGGACTCAGTTGCCATTGCAAAAACTCCACGGATATCTCTCTTCGACTCACCCAATGAGAACATCACCGCCAAGTGCCTCATGGCTAAAGCCACCAACAAGGTAACTCCCAACATCAAAACTACCATCATTAATAATCCTTCCTTGACGGATTGCATTGACGAATGTGAGGGATCTAATGTGGAAGAAAATGAGTTTGAGTCCTTTATGGGTAAACTCAAGGGTAAATCCAAGAAGCATTTTGTTGCTCTCTTGGAAAAACTTGGTGAAGCCAATGACGTGATCGAGTCTCATGAAGATACCATCTCCAAGATGGAGGGGCATAGTCGTGACTATGCCGATGAGATTTCGGATCTTTCCCATGCTCTTGAGGAAGAGCGTGGTCTTCGTTTGGCTCTTGAGGAGTCACACAACGATGATCATGCTAAGTTAAAGAAAGATCTTGATCATGCTATCATTGTTTCTCGTGTGCTAAACTCCGAGAAGGCCAAACTTGGGGTTGATCTTGTTAGACTCAAAGAGGAGTTTGATCTACTTGACAAGGCTCACAAGGTCTTGAAGGGTGCTCATGCTAGCCTCAAAGAGTCTCATGATCAACTCCAAGTAAAGCTAACCAAGGAGAAAGCCACATTTCCTCGTATGCTATTAATTGATAATGCAAGTGCTACTAACCCTTGTTGTGAGCATGTGCATCTTATTGAGGAGAATGTTAAGTTGAAGGAGCAACTTGAGAAAGGTCTTGTGTCATGCATACAAGGGGAGAAGAACCTAAACGATCTTTTGAGAAATCAAAAGGAAGTTGTGGCCAAGGAGGGGATTGGGTTTGCGCCCAACCCCAAGAACAAGAGGAATGATAACAAGACCAAACGACCTCCTCCTCTCAAGCAAACTTTTGTGAAGGAGGGAGAGAGTGCTTCCAAGGAGAAGAAGAACAATGCGAAGGGTGGCAGTGTCAAAAAGGGCAATGCCACCCCTCCCAACAAAGCCGGTGACTTTAATCCTTCTTATGTGTTATGTCGTGCTAGTGATGGGCATGTCTATGCCAAATTTGTTGGTTCTCCTCATGAGTACATTGAATGGTCTATTTGGGTTCCTAAGACCCTTGTTACTAACATCAAAGGACCCATTACAAAATGGGTACCTAAAACCAAGCATTGATCTCTTGTAGGTGTTTGCTTCCGGTGGGGGATCATGGTTGCTCGATAGCGGAGCTACAAATCATATGACCGGAAGCAAGGACTTGGTGGTGGACGTGCACGAGATTCCATCTATGCCCACCAATGTCGAGTGGGGTGACGCCTCATCTTCTAAAGTATTGGGACTTGGCAAGGTTGTCATCTCTCATGATCTCATGATCGAGAAGGTCATGCTTGTTGAGTCCCTTGCATACAATTTACTTTTCGTTCGTCAACTTACAGCCATGGGCTTTGCCACTTTCTTCGATATTGATATCGTGGTCCTCTTGTGGAGCAAGTCTCTTAAAGTAGCCTTTGTTGGGCATGTCGAGAACGGTCTATATGTGATTAACTTTTCTGAGCGACCCACTAAGACCGCGACGTGCCTAATGGATAAAGTTGATGTGGGATGCCTTTGGCATCGCCGTTTAGCCCATGTCAATATGAGATCTTTGCAAAGTCTTCTCAAGGGGGACCATGTCCGTGGACTAACGAATGTTAGTTTTGCTAAAGATTGTGCTTGCAGTGCTTGTATCGAAGGAAAGCTACATGAGAAGGCTCACCCTCCCACGACTATCATTTACTCAAAGAGGCCTTTGGAGCTCCTTCACTTGGATCTCTTTGGGCCTCCATCCTTTGATAGTCTTGGGGGTAGGAAGTATTGCTTGGTGATTGTGGATGACTACTCAAGATATACTTGGGTGTATTTCTTCAAGAGGAAGAGCGAGACCCAACAAACCGTCATTGACTTTGCAAATGAAGCACAACGTCAACACAATGCAAAGATCTTGACAATAAGAAGTGACAACGGCACCGAGTTCAAGAACTACACCTTGGATGAGTTTCTTAGTGATGAGGGGATCAAGCATCAATATTCCGCACCCTACACCCCTCAACAAAACGGTGTTGCGGAGAGGAAGAACCGGACATTGATGGATGCGGCAAGGACCATGATGGCGGAGTTCAAGTCTCCGTACAACTTTTGGGCCGAAGCCATTAACACCGCATGTCATGCATCCAATCGGCTCTACCTCCGCAAGGGCTTGAACAAGACTCCATATGAGATACTCACCAGTAACAAGCCCAACCTCAAGTACTTTCGGGTGTTCGGGTGTAAGTGTTTCATTCTCAAGAAAGGTGTTCGGTTGTCTAAATTTGAGGCTAGAGCTTATGAGGGCATATTTCTTGGTTATGCTACAAACTCTCATGCTTACCGTGTCCTCAATAAATCCACGGGACTTATTGAGGAGACGTGTAACGTGGAGTTTGATGAGAATAATGGCTCCCAAGTGGAGCAAAGTGGCACTTGTGATGTAGGTGATGAAATTCCTCCTCAAGCCATAAGAAGAATGGGTGTTGGTTTTATCCTACCCGTTGAGGAACCCCTTGTGGCCGAAGGAGAAGGACAATGCTCCACTCAAGTGGAGCCATAACCAACCCAAGGCCCACACGCTTTCGAAGAACAAAGTGAAGGCCCTCATCCTCATGAACAAGACCAAGGGCAAGATCATGCTCAAGACGGTGTTGACACACCAAGTGATGCCCAAGGTCAAGTTCTCTCCTCCGAGAAAGTTCAAGATCAAGAACAAGCTCAAGACGTCGCTCAAGATGATCAAGTGACCGCTCCTCAACTCACCACCGAGGAGGAATTGGAGCGTCGTGCCGCCAAGGTTGCTTCCAAGCTCTCCACCAAGGATCATCTCATGACGAATGTGCTTGGAAGCTTAAGAAAGGGGGTAAGCACTCGTAGACAATTAGCAAACTATTGTGAACATCACGCGTTTGTCTCTTGTGTCGAACCCCACAAGGTCTATGAGGCGCTCGAAGATCCGGATTGGCTCAATGCCATGCATGAAGAACTCAATAACTTCGAGCGCAACAAAGTGTGGAGATTGGTGCCAAGGCTGATGGTGAACCACAATGTCCTTGGAACCAAGTGGATATTTAAGAACAAGCAAGATGCTCATGGGATTATCATTCGCAACAAGGCTCGTTTGGTAGCACAAGGCTACTCCCAAGTCGAGGGTATCGACTACGGTGAAACCTTCGCTCCCGTTGCTCGTCTTGAATCCATTCGCATGTTGATTGCATATGCTTCTCATCATAACTTTAAGTTACAACAAATGGATGTGAAGAGTGCTTTTCTTAATGGTCCTATTAATGAATTGGTTTATGTCAAGCAACCCCCCGGGTTCGAGGATCCCTACTTTCCCGATCATGTGTATCAACTCGATAAGGCACTCTATGGCCTTAAACAAGCCCCACGTGCGTGGTATGACCACCTTACCGAGTTGTTACAAGACCGTGGTTTTGAAGTTGGGCTAATCGACCCCACTCTTTTTACTAAGAAGGTCAAAGGGGAGTTGTTTGTGTGCCAATTATATGTTGATGATATTATCTTTGGTTCCCCTAACAAAGCTTTCAATGAGGAATTTGCCGCTCTCATGACCTCAAAGTTCGAGATGTCTTCCATGGGAGAGTTGAAGTTCTTTCTCGGGTTCGAAGTGAAGCAAAGGAGAGAAGGAACCTTCATCAACCAAGCCAAATACACTCAAGACATGCTTAAGAGATTCAAGCTAAGTGATGTCAAGCGGCGTCCACTCCCATGCCCACCAAGTGCCAACTTGACATTGATCCCAATGGTAAAGCGGTGGATCAAAAGGTATATCGCTCCATGATTGGCTCCTTGCTTTACCTTTGTGCATCTAGACCGGATATCATGTTGAGTGTGGGAATTTGTGCACGGTTTCAAGCTGCACCTAAGGAAAGTCACTATGTGGCGGTCAAACGAATCTTTCGATATTTGTCTCATACCCCAACTTTGGCTTACGGTACCCAAGAGGAGCAAACTTCAAGATTGTAGGTTATTCAGACTTGGATTGGGCGGGAGACAAAGTGGATAGGAAGTCCACTTCCGTAGGGTGCCAATTTCTTGGCTGCTCTTTGGTGAGTTGGTCTTCCAAGAAGCAAAGTTGTGTGTCTCTCTCGTCCACGGAAGCGGAGTATGTGGCTGCCGGTAGTTGTTGTGCTCAACTTTTATGGATGAGGCAAACTTTAAAGGATTACGGTGTCATTTGTGACAAAGTGCCTCTTTGGTGTGACAATGAAAGTGCCATCAAGATTTCTCTCAACCCGGTGCAACACTTCAAGACTATGCATATTAAGATTCGGTATCACTTCATCCGGGATCACATTAGGCGAGGGGAGATCGAGCTCAACTATGTAACACTCATGATAACCTTGCAGATATTTTCACGAAGCCGTTGGATGAAGCAAGATTTCGCGGGTTAAGGCATGAGCTAAATATCATTCATTCGAGCAATGCTACTTGAACCCTTGCACACCCCACCATACTCAACTTGTTATCTTGTTTAGATGCAGGCATAGACATAGGGGGAGTAGTGTTCTCTCAATGAACTCTTCCTCCCCCCATTATGCATAAATTGATCAACTCTTTCACATTATCTTGTTGATAGACGAGTTTTGGTGATGGGCCCAAGGATAATTATTCGCGGTGCCATACCAATTGACTCATACATAGGTGGCTACGGCCTCCGCCCCCCTTGTTCGTGTTATGCCTTGTGTTAGTTCTTCTTGTCTGTGCCTTAGTTTGTTTTCTTAGGCGCTAGGTGTAGGGGTCTCCAAGTGTGGTTCTCTTTCTTTTTCTTTTTGTCTTTTTTTCTTGGAGACCCACCTTTTTCCCCATGCTTTCTCTATCCCAAGCCTTCCCTTCCTCAAGCCATCTAGTCTAATTGCACACTCTTGTCCATGGCTTTGGTGATGGTGACGGGGCGGTACAACCGGGGTCACGGGCGGTTCTACCGCTGGTGCTCTCCAGGCGGTCTCCCTGCGGTGGCTGAGCGGTTCCACCGCTCAACCACTGGGGTGCCCGTCTGGCCGATTCTACCAGTTGGTAACGGCGGTACTACCGCTACCTCTTGGCGACGGAAGTACCGCCCGTAACCACTGGCTCGTACCAGGCAGCGTTACAACCGCTCCCTTGAGCGGTACAAACGTCGTGCAACTTTGGGCCTATATATTCCCCCCAGGCTGGTGGGGGGTTTCTTTTCTTCCTTCCCCAGCCCTTCCCATCTTGTGCCCTAGCCGCCGGCCGCCATTGCCTATGCCCCGGAGTGCTTCTCGCGCTTCGGATCCATGGGGTCTCTGTGGATCCTCTCCAAGGAGGCCTCCTCCTTCCCGATCTCTTCCCATGGATGACGTTAATGCCCCATTGTCCTTCGTTCTTTGTTCTAGGGTTTGTTCCCTTTGTTCTAGGGCATTACTTGACATTCTGCGTTTATTGATTAAACTGTTGGGTGGAAGAGATCACTTTTTGCCTCATGATTAGATTGCACGTCTTTGAGAGTAGAATATGGCTAGTATGATTCATATTTCGCGGTTAAATCTAGTCTCTACCCGTAGTACCACTGTTCATTGGTTCTACGGCCTCTGCGGGCGGTACAACCGCTGGAGCGGTACTACCGGTAGGATAACCGGTTCAACCGGGATATCTGCACCATGTAGCCCTGTTTCATTTTCTAAGTTCGTGCAATATATCTTTTCTTCCATTTGTGTGTGCAATCCTCTCATCCGTGCTGGGTATTTTTTCTTCTCCTTGTGCGTGTGTTCAGGTGGCTCTAGTTCTCGCTCTGCTCCTCGCAAGACCAAGAAGAGGGCACGACGGACCTTGCGTCCGGTTGTGTCTGATGACGAAGAAGAGGTTGTGATTCCCACCAAGCCCACTCGCCGTGAAAAGTCTGCCACTACAAAGCAACGTGTGGTAATGCCGTTGCACCGTTGGAAAGCCAAGGATTGGGAAGCCTTCCGCTCGAAGAATCCTTATGAGGTTCCCATTGCTCCTTGTTGGACCACCGTTCAGTTCCGGAATGAGATGCAAGTCCGAATTGTTCATTAACTCTTTGAGCACAACAAGAACAGGTATGCCAAGCAGTGGACCATCGATCTTGACCATTGGAGGAGCAACTTGGAGTATTTTGGTGAGGCATTGGCTCTCTGCGAGGAATTTGATCTTGTCAAGCTCATGTCAGTCAACTGTGACTTTGATGTTCCACTCATCCATCAGTTCTATGCCACGGTTCACTTTGGAGAAGATGACGCGCGCACTCTCACTTTCATGTGTCGTGATGAGCTCTTTCAAGTTCTCTACAGGGATTTTTGCAATGCTATTGGATGATACCGGTATGGAAGGAAGGGGTGGCATTCGTCCTCATGACCATCCTGAGTCCATGCCTAAGGAGAAGCTTGCCCCTCTGTACATTCGGGGCCGTGGGATTATTGGAGAATCCAAGGATTTGGAGAAGGTCTATGACATCATGCACCGAGTGTTCCTAATGTGTTCTTGCCCAAGGTGGGCAATCAAGATGAGATTCATGGCTATCTGGTTGACTTAATGGTTGCTATGAAGACCATGGTGGGGACTGGTGCAACGTTTGATGTGTCCAATTGGCTGTGGCATGAGATGTACAACATGGTCATCTACCGTAAGGTCCCAATCTATGCTCTGTTTGTCATGTGCTTTCTGAACTCTGTGTGGGCTGTTTGTCGTCCTGGAGAGCTCCTCACTTCTCCAGACAATCTCACTATTTATGAGGTCAAGCTTCTTAAGAAGAAGAAGCACGCCGAGCCTTGCTTCCCTGCCAATGCTCCTGAGGATGTCTATGCCACTTCTGACGATGAGGACTTTGAGATGGAGCCAGGGGCCAAGCCCTCTTGGGTGGCCAAGCTCACTGTCAAGGTGAAGAAGACCTTTTGTCTCCAGACTGACATCCAGAAGAAGATGTATGAGGCACATGTCAATGAGAAGCTTGCACGGTGTCGCCAAATTGCAATGATGAAGCACCTCAATATGCCGGTTCAGGGTGGCTCTGAGAAGAGCATCACCCCGGAGGAGCGTTGGATATCTATACACAGCACCTGGACCGATGATGAAGCCCCTCCCTAGCCATCCACCTCTTTTGCTGCAGCTGACAATGCCATGGAGGAATCCGATCACGACGACGATGACGACTCTACTGATGAGGACCCAGATGCGACCGAGGAGTCATAGGAGGACGACTGAGCTTTGGGATGCTAGCTTCGCTCTTTTACTTTTTGGTGTCTTGATGCCAAAGGGGGAGAGGGTTCTATAGGTCTCGGGATTTGCATGGGTTTCTTGTTTTCTCGTGTTTCTCCTTAGTGTTGAACTTTGTTCGTGGTCTTGCTTCGTTTCTTGCTGTGTGTGAGACTTGTGATACACCTTTTATTATTTCAGTTCGTCGGTTATAATTATTATTATTATTGCTATCTATCCATTGTTGTATCTCATATTATGTGCTTAGAGTGGTGAGTCTATAAAATCTAGGGGGAGTCTAGCCCTGAAAGTGTGCCCATGCTTTCTAATAGCTAGTTCTTATTGGGGCACACATCTAGGGGGAGTTCTGACTAGATCTCATAGACTTCTTTCTTGCAAATCGTGTTGTTGTCATCATCCACCAAAAAGGGGGAGATTGAAAGGGCATTTTCCCTACTTTATGTTTTGGATGATGATGACAACCCTTTGTTGGTCTAATCTTGTGCTAAATGTTTCAGGTTCTCGATGCTTAGGCCTACGTCAGAAAGCTATTCTATCTCGTAGGAAAAGATCGAAGACGGAGTCCTCTATGCTTTTTATCTCTTTGGTCGTAGGAAACCCGTACTATCAAGAGGGAATCCTCATTGGAAAGAACTGGGGGAATCCATTCACGTACACCTTCCTCACCCCTCCTTTGTCTTTCTCAGGTGTGAGAGAGAGAGAGTTTCCCTTATCTTCTTCTGATCATTGTTACCTCCCAGCGGTTGTAGCGCTCTCTGGAGCGGTTGTACCGCTGGGTCTTGACGCTCACCAGCTTTGATCGAGCGGTTGTATCACTGCTTCCTGGCGGTGGTACCGCCACCTTGCTCTACAAAATCTAGGATGGTGGTTCCGGCCATGCACCGCCCAAGTACCGCTCAAGGCTCTGGTTTGATGCGGTTCTCGGGCGGTAGTGGCCCGGTTAGTCCAGTCGTTCCTCGATGACCGGTACCACCGGTGGTCTGAGCGGTTCTTCCGCTCAGAACTTAGCCGCCCAAGAGCTCAAGGCCATGCGGTTGTTCCGGCCATGCACCGCCCAAGTACCGGTCAAGCTTCTGTTTTGATGCGGTAGTTGTGTGGTGGCTAGGCGATTAGTCCGCTTATTTTCTTAACCGGTACTACCGCCTGTTGGCCCGGTTGTACCGCCTGGTAGGGTTCTGCAGATACACCGTGAGTCCCGGTTGTACCGGTACAAGGACCGGTTGTACCGCTGCAGTGCAAAAAACGCAGTAACGGCTGGAATTTAGGGTTGCTATATAAGGGTGCTTCTCCCACCTACCACTCTCACCTTTGACCTCTCTCACTCCACCATTAATGCACCTCAAGCTCTCTTGCCCGATCTCTCTCTCTAGCCACTCAAACTTGTTGATTTGCTAGGGATTGAAGGAGGAGACCTAGATCTACACTTCCACCAAAGGATATTTGCTTCCCCCATACTTTCTTGTGTGTATTTTGTTACTCTTGGGTGTTTGAGCACCCTAGATGGTTGAGGTCACCTCGGAGCCATATTCCATTGTGGTGAAGCTTCGTGGTTTCGTTGGGAACCTCCAATTAAGTTGTGGAGAGAGCTCCAACCTTGTTTGTAAAGGTTCGGTCGCCGCCTTCAAGGGCACCAATAGTGGAATCACGGCATCTCGCATTGTGTGAGGGCGTGAGGAGAATACGGTGGCCCTAGTGGCTTCTTGGGGAGCATTGTGCCTCCACACTGCTCCAACGGAGACGTACTTCCCCTCAAAAGGAAGGAACTTCGGTAACACATCCTCGTCTTCACCGGCTCCACTTTTGGTCATCTCGTCCCTTTACTTTTGCAAGCTTACTTGTGTTACTTTCCTTGCTTGCTTGTGTGCTTGTGAGTGTTGCATCATATAGGTTGCTTACCTAGTTGCATATCTAGACAACCTACTTGGATGCAAAGTTTAATTTGGTAAAGAAAAGCTAAAAATTGTTAGTTGCCTATTCACCCCCCCCCCCGCTCTAGTGAACTATATCGATCCTTTCACCTTGCATTGACATCAATTGATGGGCATCTCCATAGCCCATTGATTAGTCGCGTCGATGTGAGACTTTCTTCCTTTTTGTCTTCTCCACACAACCTCCACCATCATATTCTATTCCACCTATAGTGCTATATCCATGGCTCATTCTCATGTATTGCGTGAAAGTTGAAAAGGTTTGAGAACATCAAAAGTGTGAAACAATTGCTTGGCTTGTCATCGGGGTTGTACATGATTTGAATATTTTGTGTGGTGAAGATGGAGCATAGCCAGACCATATGATTTTGTACGGATAACTTTCTTTGGCCATGTTATTTTGAAAAGACGTGGTTGCTTTATTAGTATGCTTGAAGTATTATTGTCTTAATGTCAAATGATAGACTATTGCTTTGAATCACTCGTGTCTTAATATTCATGCCAGGATTAGATTACATGATCAAGATTATGCTAGGTAGCATTCCACATCAAAATTTTCTTTTTTATCATTTACCTACTCGAGGACGAGCAGGAATTAAGCTTGGGGATGTTGATACGTCTCCGTCGTATCTATAATTTTTTATTGTTCCATGCCAATATTCTACAACTTTTACATACTTTTGGCAACTTTTTATACTATTTTTGGGACTAACATATTGATCCAGTGCCCAGTGCCAGTTCCTATTTGTTGCATGTTTTTGTTTCACAGAAAATCCATATCAAATAGAGTCCAAACGGGATAAAAACTTATGAAGATTTTTTTGGAATATATGTGAATTTTAGGAAGTGGAATCAACGCGAGACGATGCCCGAGGGGCCCACGAGGGTGAGGGGCGCGCCCTGGGCCCTCGTGGCCACTCCGAAAGGCGGTTGGTGCCCTTCTTTCGCCGCAAGAAAGCCAACATCTGGATAAAAATCGTGTCAAGCCCAATCGGAGTTATGGATCTCCGGGAATTTAAGAAACGGTGAAAGGGCAGAATTAGAGAGCGCGGAAACAGAAGGAAACAGAGAGAGAGATCCAATCTCGGAGGGGCTCTCGCCCCTCCGCCGCCATGGAGGCCATGGACCAGAGGGGAAACCCTTCTCCCATCTAGGGGGAAGGTCAAGGAAGAAGAAGACGAAGAAGAAGGGGGGCTCTCTCCCCCTCTCTCCCGGTGGCGCCAGAACGCCGCCGGGGCCATCATCACGACAACGATCTACACCAACAACTTCACCGCCGTCATCACCAACTCTCCCCCTCTATGCAGCGGTGTAACCCCTCTTTTACCCGTTCTAATATCTACTTAAACATGGTGCTCAACGCTATATATTATTTCCCAATGATGTATGGCTATCCTATGATGTTTGAGTAGATCCGTTTTGTCCTATGGGTTAATTCATGATCGCGGTTGATTTGAGTTGCATGTTTTATTATTGGTGATGTCCTATGGTGCTCTCTGTGTCACACAAGCATGAGGGATCCCCGCTGTAGGGTTTGCAATATGTTCATGATTTGCTTATGGTGGGTGGCGTGAGTGATAGAAGCACATGCCCGAGTAAGTAGGTTGTTTGTGTATGGGAGTAAAAGAGGACTTGATGCCTTATAATGCTATGGTTGGGTTTTACCTTAATGATCTTTAGTAGTTGCAGATGCTTGCTAGAGTTCCAATCATAAGTGCATATGACCCAAGAAGAAAAAGTATGTTAGCTTATGCCTCTCCCTCAAATAAAACTGCAATAATGATTACCGGTCTAGCTATCGATTGTCTAGGGACAAATAACTTTCTCGTGACAAAAAGCTCTCTACTGAAAATAACTTAGGTGTGTCTTTATCTAAAAAGCCCCTAGCTTTTATATACGTGCTCTTTATTATCTTGCAAACCTATCCAACAACACCTACAAAGTACTTCTAGTTTCATATTTGTTCTAGGTAAAGCGAACGTTAAGCGTGCGTACAGTTGTATTGGTGGTTGATAGAACTTGAGGGGATATTTGTTCTACCTTTAGATCCTCGTTGGGTTCGATGCTCCTACTTATCGAAAGAGGCCACAATTGATCCCCTATACTTGTGGGTTATCAATCAGTTATATCTTTTTATATCCATTAAAGTTATTTGATTTTCTTTGATCTCTTGTAGCCTCGTATTTCTTCTCCGATATTTGGGTTTTGTTTGTCCAACTTGATCTATTTATCTTGCAGTGGGAAGAGGTGCTTTGTAGTGGGTTCGATCTTACGGTGCTTGATCCTAGTGACAAAAAGGGAAACAACACGTATGTATCGTTGCTACTAAGGATAAAACGATGCGGTCTATCTCTACATAGATAGATCTTGTCTACATCATGTCATCGTTTTTATTGCATTACTCCGTTTCTCCATGAACTTAATACACTAGATGCATGCTGGATAGCGGTCGATGTGTAGAGTAATAGTAGTAGATGCAGGCATGAGTCGGTCTACTAATCTTGGACGTGATGCCTATATAATGATCATTGCCTGGATATCGTCATAATTATTTTAAGTTCTATAAATTGCCCAACAGTAATTTTTTTACCCACCGTTTGCTATTTTTCTCGAGAGAAGCCACTATTGAAACTACGGCCCCCGGGTCTTCTTTCTCATATATTCGCCTTTGCGATCTACTTTTCTCTTGCATTTATTTTCAGATCTATTAAACCAAAAATACCTTTCTGCAATTTTCCCTTATTTATTTTATTTAGCGTTTGATCTATCAATTTACTACAAATTTATCTCTCGTCCGTTTTCCACTTGAGGCGTCGTACCCTGAAAGGGATTGACAACCCTTTTAACACGTCGGGTTGCGAGGATTTGTTACTTGTGTGCAGCGGCTATTTACGTTATGTTGTTTGGTTCTCCTACTGGTTCGATAACCTTGGTTTCATATCTGAGGGAAATACCTACCACCGCTGTGCTGCATCATCCCTTCCTCTTTGGGGAAATACCAACGTAGCTTCAAGCGACATCAAAAGGAATTTCTAGCGCTGTTGCCGGGGAGGATCTTCAACATATACCAGGTTCCTAATTACAAATCTCATCTCCTCGCAATTTACATTATGCCTCTCGTTTTCCTCTCCCCCACTTCACAAAAATTTGTTGTTTTATTCGCCTCTCTTTTCCGTTCACCGGTCTCTTGCTCTCTAGTCTCGATGGCTAGCGTCCCTACTCCTCCCTTGTCTCCAGATTTTGAAGTTCTTTACTTCAAGCAAAGACAAGGAGAAAATTTGAAAGATGCCTAGTATAGGCTTATGGAATCGAATTGTATTTCCAACTTAAAGGGGGACACTGAAGTTTTTCTTTGAATTTTTTACATAGGATTGGCTTTGCATCATAAACAACTTCTCAATTTTGCCGTTAAAGGAAACTTCATTGAACTTGATGCCAATGCTGCCTATGAAATCTTAGAGGGAATTTTTGGAATTCCACCTCAAAAGAAGGGGTTTCCTTTTACCCCCGAGGGAGCTCAAATGTTGGACAAACTTGGTGATTTGCATTAGCATATGGTTGAAATACAAAAATATAATGAACCCCTCAAACACCTCAATGGTAGTACCAATCGCATGAATACCCTGATTACTCTTTGTAATAAGCGATTGGATATTTTGGATCTTAAGATGGCTTCTTTCTCGAAGAATTAAGGGAAGCGTAAAGAGCCTCCCGGGTTTGAGAAAACCCTTGCAAAAGTTGCCAAAACTTCGGAAGACAAAACTTAGATCATTCTTTATGCCTAGCTAAGGGTGTAAAACTATAGCTCTTGTTGGGAGGCAACCCAATAAATAAATTTTATGTTTTCTTTTTACTTTCTGTTCTTGAGTGTTAGCACAATTATGCTAGTGTTATGATTGTGTTCTTTATGTTTTAATTCGTGTTTGTGCCAAGTAAAGCCTTTAGGATGTTCTTGGGTGATAGTTGTTTGATCTTGCTGAAAAAACAGAAACTTTTGCACTCACGAAAATAATTTTCATTTTTACCAGAGAGTGATAAAATACCCATTCCACTTGCAGTAGATCAATATACAAATTTCTCAGGTCTTCCTAATTTTCGGAATTTTGGAGTTACAGAAGTATTCGAAATAGTCAGATTTCTACAAACTATTCTTTTTTGACAGATTATGTTTTCTTTGTGTTGTGTGCTTATTTTGATGGCTCTATGGTTTTCTTTGATGAGTTTTTGCCATAGAAAAGTTAGAATACAGTAGATATAATAAAAAAACAAAATATGAATTGGTTTGATACAGTACTTATAGTAGTGGTTTGCTTTCTTATACTAATGGATCTCACGAAGGTTTTGTTGAGTTTTGTGTGATTGAAGTTTTCAAGTTTTGGGTTATCTTACGATGGATAAAGGAAGGATAGAAGAGCCTAAGCTTGGGGATTGTAACAACCCTTTTCTTTTTCTTTTGATTTATTGGGTTTTTGCTCTGGTTTTCTTTTTGGAGTGGTTCTATGGCCTTGTCACCTAGGAAATCATCTTCATTTCCTCTCCCAAGTGACTCATCATCCTAAAAACCTTGCCAAAATCATGCCACTTCACTGCTTGACCAAACCCTAATTTCTTTTTCTCAGGAATATTCCTTTTCCTATTAAAGGAATAACCCTAATTGCCCTAGGTTGTGAAGCAACCTATATTTCTGCCCATCCAAAAATCCCCAAATAATCCTTATAATTTTTTGGGTCGTAACTTCCTCAAATATGGCAAAATATTTCATTGGCTATATTTCTCATCATGCTCAATAAATTCATTTCCTATTCTATCCTAAATAGCACATTGTGAAGCAAGTGATATTTATCTTTGCCCATTTGACCCCAAACTTTTTGGGCATCTTTTCATGTCCAAATAATTGCCTCATGCCAAAATTCAAATCAATTTGCCTAGTAAATATTCATGAGAAAATTTTCAAAGTTCCTGTCTGAGGGAAGTGATTGTAAAGGAAGTACAAGCTAGGCATATCCAAATGAGTTGCAATTTTGCAAGGTTCTCATATGATCAAATCATGACTCTCCGCCAAATATGAGCTCATGTAACTCATCTATGTGAGCCCAACCCCAAATCTTAGTTTCTGGTCAGATTTTCAGTTTGTGAAGCAATTATATTTTATATTGCTTAAATTGATCTGAAACTTTACCAGGACATGCTTCTACCTATATAAACTCCCTCCACCAAGTTGTAGCTCAATTAGTTAATCCAATTTCCCTGTGAAATTTTTCCAAGTTTCTGTCCAAAATGAAGCTTTATGAAGCAAGTGCCACTTTGGTATTTCCAAATGGCATGAAACTTTTACAGAAGTTTCATATCATCATATAACCCCTCTATGACAAATTTCAGCTCACAGAAATCAAGTATGTGAGTATATCATCCAAATCCCTAATTCTGGCCAGTTTTGCACTTTCTACAACAACCCTCATCTAAACTCCTCCTCTTAGTCTGATTTTTGGTGATCAACATCACCTTAGTGTGTGATCATCATCAGACAAATTATTTACCACGTTACCAAGTTGGTTTGACCATAACAAGTTACAAGCACCTTCTTGTTGATTTGCTAAGTGCAAATCTCTTCTTTGCCCCTGGACCGATTTATTTCTTTAGTTGGACTAAGGGCACCAAGGTCCATCTACTAGACATGGTCGGCCCGACCAAAACGCGTCGTTTGCACCAGTGCCCGTGGTGATCACGCTGGCGTCACACATAGTGCAAGCTCTGGCTCGGTCCGCCCACTGTTCTCGTCTCCTCGCTCCTCGTCTCGACCTCAAGCGTTGTCCAGGAGCTTGCCTGTGCTCGAATGCGTCGCCCTGCATCAGTGCCTTGTCGTGGTTCACCATAAATGAGCCGCTAGCGCCATGCACGTGCCATGCCCAGCCTCTTCCCACCATTAAAGCTCGGTCGGGAGCTCGCTCGTGAGCTCTAGAGCTCTCCTCCGCGCCTATATAAGGACCCCAAACCCCTCCGCAGCTCATCCATCCCTCCCCCGCCTCATTTGCCCTCTGGAATCGCCCCATCTCGCTGGAGTCTGCCATTTTCCTCCATGGCCGCCTTGGCCTCGGCTTGACCCCGGCCACCACAGCACTCCTCTCGCCTCCCTGACATGTCCACCGTGTTCCTCTCCCCCCGTAGATCCGCCCCACCCCATCACCCCTTGCCGGAGCACCCCTGGTCACACATCCCCAAGGCCAGCGCCGCCGCCTGAAGCTCTCTGTAGCCTCCCGTCTCCGCATCCTCCACTCCTCTCTGGTGGCTACTGTTCCTCTGAACGGGTGCGGCGCAGCCCTGCGGTCCCGCCGGTGCTCTCGGCCGGACCGGGGATCGCCGGAGCCGGCCGACCCCTTGGCCGCTTCCTCCCCTGCTCCTCCTCTGTTCACGCTAGGAACAGGGCCAGCGGGAGGAAGAAGATAGCGCCCGTGCCTCCTCCCCCTACGCCTGGAGCCCATGTGCCAGCCTCACACCCCCGGGCCCAGGTACGTTAAGTGGAGACGTATTACTGTGAATACGTTTTCCTATCAGGAAAGCGTACTTTCATTCTACTTCGGCATGGGATATGTTTTCTCAGTTCTGAAAACGCATTCCTCTGAAAGGCGTTTTCTATTTTCAGCCGCCAGGGACTTGTTGGTGATGAAAATATTCACAGGTTAGTCCCTGAACTTCTACACCTCACAACTTTACAACCACAACTCCGATCGAGGTGAAACCGGTGCTCACTTCTTCGTCTCGTCGAGCTCTATCTTTTGGTAACATTTTCACTAGGTGGTCTCATAGTGAAAATGACCATTTTGCCCTTGCCTCAAATCAGCCCTTCCGAGAGAGAACCTTTTCCGGTGAGTCTTTCCGTGGCTCCACCGCACTGCTCCCCGGAGCATTCTTCATCCCCAGGCAAGCCACAATACCCACTTGCATGATAGTCATGCAGTAGCCATGGTTTTCAACTTGGACATCTAGTAAATGATTGCTTGTTTAAAATATGGTTATCGTTGTTTCGGTAATGATTCTTGTTTAGTGCTTACTTTCTTGCTATGTTGTTATGCACCTGGTTATCATGCCCTGCTAGTCGATGGTATTCCTTTCATATGCTTAGGCTTGCTAGTAGTACATGTTGATGTTGGTAATGGTCTTCGGTGCACGACTGCCGTCTGTCCCGAGTACCGTTGTTATGCATGTTCCATTGCACCCAGTTGGTTAAATGCTTGCATGATGGCATTGTTGATATGTTCTTGCATGATATTTATTGTTGATGCTAGTGGTCATGCTATGTTTTTGAGAAGTACGTACTTGTGATGTTCCTGCTAGTCAGTATGCCATGCTCAGTTGGATATGATTCACTGTTCATATGATGGATAGTATGTTGTACCCTCATGATTATGTTGATATCATGCTCATGCATTGTAATTCCATCATGTTATTTTATCATGACTCAGCATATTGCATACAAGTTTAACCAGATTAAATTAAACTTAAACAAATGTTGGCTGGGTCATGATGCCACCATATCGAGCTGACCAGTTGTAACATCCCAAAATTCTAAATGAGAGGGAATAAAAGGACTTTCCCAAACTTTCATTTTGCTTTTATGAATCTCCATGAATTCAAATGCTTTTCAACACAAAACCCTAGAGAGAAGATGACATGACTTCTTCCATTTAAATTAAATGAAAAGGGTTGTTGAAAATATTTGAATTTCATTTGAAAATATTTCAAATTCATAAACTTCAAGCAACTCAATGATTTTCATGAGAGAAGATAAAATGACTTCTTCAAAATATGTGAAATATGAGTTGGAAGTTAAAAGGATCAAATTCAAAGTCCTTTTGGAAATTATTTTCAATTTGGGGTTATTTGGGTTTTATTCAAATTATTTCTCTCTAAAGACAAAATACATGGAAAATAGGGTAACATGATTCCCTACATCAGAAAATTGGAGATAAATAAATTTGAAGTTATTTTGGTATTTCTTAAAATGATGTTTATTGGATTATAGTAGGGCAGTAGCACTCTTTGAATTATCTGAATTTGTGTTAATTTTATTTAATGCTAGGAAAATGTTCACGTTGTAGACAATCTTTTTCTGAAAATTTTGATATATTATATGCCTATATAATATATTTGTTTATTCTGTTTTTTTGTTGTCTGTGAAAAATGTTTTTTTTAAATCTTGCTCGCCGACTAGGCCGGCCCAGCTCCAACCGGGTCAGGCCAAAGCCCAGCCCAGCCAGCACGCCGCTGCCTTCCTCCTCGCGTGCCCCAGCGGGACTCGCCGGAGTCCGCCGCCTCCATGACGCCCGTCGCCCCTCCTCCACGCCACCACATCCCCTCCCCTCGCCCTTATAAGGCCAACCCCGACGCCCCTCGCCCCTCCTCTCTCCTTCCCGCTCTCGCATCGCCGCCTCCGCGGCCAGATCCGCCGCTGCCACCGAACGCCGCCACCGCTTGCGCTCGCCGCCGCTGCACCACCGCCACCGCGCCGCACCCCGCTTGCTCGCCTCGCTGTCGCTGCAGTCCCGTGCCGCATCCACCTCCGCCCACGCTGCGCAGCCCTACCGCCGACCTCGCCGTCACCGTCGGTTTTCCTGCCCGAACCGGTAACTAATCGTCCCGGTTTATTTTTTATTAGGGTTCGGTTTTTCATTTTTAGCCGGTTTATTATCTTAGGTTAACTTATTTTACGAGCGTTCGTTGGCTAGGGTTTGGTAGCAAACGATTTTCATCCGTTAGCGATTGGTAACGAATGTTCACTATTTAGTCTTTTCTTTTATTTTAGTTTTCTGCCAGGGACCTATTCGCTAGGTTTTATTTACATATTAGCCCCTGGTTTTCAAACGACCACAACTTTTTATTTGTTTGTCCAAATCCAACGGAACCAACGCTCACGTCTTCGTTATGATCTCCTCTATCCAGTAATCCAACCCAAACATGTTTTTGAAAGTTTAAAATTTGAATTAGATCAGATTTGTATTCAAACTTCGTTTGATCATAACTTGAGTTTCGTAGCTCCGTTTCAGTTGATTCTTTTTGCAAATCGAAGCTCTTGACCTAAACTTTCTAATAAGGCCAAATTCACATAATTTTGGTACTATTACAAATTGTTTTATGTTGCAAGAGTTATTTGCTTGGTTTTGGAGTTTTCTGAATCGTCTTCTTCGATCTTTCTGATCTTTTGAGTGATTGCTTATGTGTGGTTACTATTGCTTGCTTACGATAGATTGACCAGAGTGTGACGAGTAGAACTATCAAGAGTTATGAGTGTGAATCATCTTTATCAACATTGCAGGCAAGTTCATACTTTGATCATACCCCTTTATCACCCAGTTTTTATGCATTAGTTTCAATCCTCAAACCATTGCATGAATAGGATCTGATTAATATGTGGGTTTTGAGAAGTAGATGAGGTAGTACCTATTACCTATTTTATTATCAAACCATGGGAGTTACTTATACGTTTGCTTATGCCATGCTATGCTTGTAGACGTGGATTGGGTTCGAGAGTATTCATGACAGATGTGAGATTGTTTAATTAATGGTTAAACTTAAGGTGGCAACTTAAATACACATCTGGGTGGATTGAGGCACCTGGGTATTCCAGCGATTGCCTGTTTTTCTATGTGGACCGCCACCCAGGCTCAAAGGGATCATGAGATTATTCATACTAGAAACTTCCGTGTGCAGCCACAAGCTACTATGGGCTCTAGCATAGTTGATTAAGTCGTGCGAACTCTTACAGTGGTAGACTAGCAGATGTAGGGGAAAGTAGGTGTAACTGTCTACCCGATCGTAAGGTGCTAGCGCTTCTGAAAGACTATGTCTCGGTCATCCGTTTCTCAAACACCATGTAGTGCAAGAATCCCAACGAAGGAGAACGAGTCTTGTGGGGAAAAGTGCGCAAACCTCTGCAGAGTGTACAAACTAATCATGATTAGCCGTGTCCCCGGTTATGGGCGTCTTGAGTATCTAGTACTTGGATTATCATGTGAATCTCATCATGTGACTTTAATTAATTTTGTTGGGTTTTAATGATGATGCTTAATCGGGATTGAGAGGGTGTCTACACTCTCAATGTTTAACAACCACCAAGATAGTTAAATAAAATTTATTCCTTTGCAGTAGGGAAAAATGGCTTTTCGCAAAAACTATAACCGTAGAGCTTTTCCACCAGCCATATATGCATGTAGTGATAGCAATTATTCATCATTTCTCTATGGTGTGAATTTTCCAGTACATTCAATGTACTGACCCTTTGTGGTTGTGACGACTCATGTTGCACGACCTCTTATGACGAGTAAGTGATACGTTAGGGTTACGATTTCTACACTCAACTTTGCCATTGGTGTTGATGGGAATCCACAACTTTGTTACTTCCGCTTTTTGGATTGAGGTAATAGTATTTACGTTACTTTATACATGTGATTTACCTCTGTTATAAATCCTCAAGTACTATGTGTGTCAGCATACCGATCCAGGGATGACACTTACGCACAGAGACTTGACCGTCTGAGGTCGGGTCGCTACAAGATGGTATCAGAGCACATGTTGACTTTAGGACGTGACCCTAGAAATTGGCAAGCCCATAGGAAAGATTTTTTCTACAACTTCATTTTCAAAAGATCTTTTACCTCTCCTCTCTTCTGAGCTTATTCAAATATTCCCTTTTAGTTAGACTATACCCCTTTCCCCTTTTGACCACGAAGATTCGACTGATGAGTCCACTTCAAGAAGTACAAGATATCGGACAACTAAGACCACTTCGGAATGAAGAGGATTTTACCATGTATTGTAATAATGGAAACTACAACGGTTGAAGACTCCGAAGACTAGGAGAATTTGAAGGCTCTGTACAATTTCCAGATTTGTATGACCTAGGAAAGCTACCCTTATGGAACTTGGCAGACTATTGAAGTTGTCAATACCCGAGATCAAGGTGTATCGGAGAAAGACCGGAACCTGGAGCATGAGAACTCAAAGTTTTGACAAGAAAACCCTAAGGCAGGAGATATCAACTATGGAAGATAGCTCCTAGCAATATCAAGGGCAGAAACACGGTTATCCGTGATGTCATCGCCCGCTGATGCTATTGTCACCGTGCTGAGTTAAGGATGCATTTCTTCAGAATGGATTTGATGGAAGAAGGCTGATGGAGCACCTATTAGTAAGATGAAGTTTTAACCTTAGCCGGTGTATCACCTGGATCTGGAGTAGTACATCAAGAAGTTTAAGGTGGAGCTCCATGAAGTCGTATTAGACAAGGAAGCATTTTGTGAAGAACTCAGGAACCAAAAGCTGAAAGTAGCCAAGCTGGAGGAGCTACAACCTCGAGATACCGGGGATTTGTCAGGAACTGAAGGACAGTATGACCATGGCTCATGCCAAGGATGTTGAAACCCAGAAGTTTGGAATGCAACTCCAGAATATTCAAGGATGCCACGAGAGACCTTGCTACAACAGAGATGAGCTGGCAAAAGGACTTGAGAAAGACAAGCATGATCGGAAGAAGCCATTGGAGGCATGAACAAGACTTGAAGAGTTAGACGACCTTGAAGATTTATTGACCTTTAGAAGACCAAACCCCTGTCATATACCTACGTTAGATGCGACGATTGTGAGCTGTCATTTGTTTGATGTTTTTCGACAGCCACAACAAAAATCTGTCTTTTCAAAACTGTTGTTTGCATTGTGTGTATCCTCCTTTGGCTCTCTCATCTCACCCCAACCCATGGACCCAATAGAGGACGAATGGAGATGAACTCATGTTTCCCTGGACCGATAAGTCAACTGGAGACGGACCAATGGATTCAGAACATGGAGGATCACATGAAGAATAACCCTATAGTCGGAAAGGATATGACCCAGCATGCTCTTTAGTGCTTTGAAAGAGGTGCTGCTACTTGGTGGAGGATGTACCAAACCATCAATGGATGGCAAGGAGTAACCACTTGGAAAGAATTTAAGTTGACTTTGCCAAAGTCTCGGTTTGTGTTTTAGAAATTGAAGCCTTATGGAAAGGATATGAAGAAACCTTGTGCATGCAAGATTTGTGGAGAAATAGGACACACTCATAAAGAATACAAGGATGAATGCCCTAATTGTGAAGGAAGTCACCCAGTTGAAGAATGCCCAACTAGGCAGATTACTTGTTTCCTGTGTGAAGGGACTACCCACTATCCTACTCAGTGTCACATTTACCCCATGGTACAATGAACCATCCAGCAGAAGAAAGAAGTAATGAAAGGAGCCCTCATGGAAATTTTAGAAGAAACTGTGATGAAGGAAGAGGTGGAGAACACACCTAAAGAGGTCCCGAGTAAACCCTGCACTAAGTCTTGCTATTCATGTGGAGAAGAAGGACACATCTCCCAAAATTGTCTGAATGGGGATCTAGTAGAATTCCCGACAGAGGAAGTAGAATATGACCCACAAGAAATAGAAGCCATGATTGGCATGGAAAGGGCCAGGAAGAGAAGCAGATTGAATTCCAGGAAGGACCTGAGTCATATCACCTGTTATAGGTGCAAGGAGTCAGGGCACTATCTCAGCAATTGCCCAAAAAGGAAGCCAAGGACCGAAGGAGGCTATATAATCACAAGGAAACCTCGGGAGTTGTCAGAAGTAATATGTTTTCGTTGTAATGAAGCAGGGCACTTTGCCAGGGATTGTCCCAAGGAGAAGGAGACTTGTGATAATTAGTTGTGTCTGTGAGAAGTAATGTAGTAGTAGTAGAAGTAGTGGGAACAACTCTTTTGTATCAAGGTGTTGAGTTGAGACATGTAATGGAAAAGCGAGAGATTGTAATCATTGGAGGATGAATAAAGTTAGCATCGTTGGTACTGATATGGATTTTATGAGTTGTTACTCTATGAAGAAGATTTTTGACCATTTTCAAGGATATGAGAAATATGGTCTATGGATGAATTTGTGCATTTCAAGGGTGGTAGTACCCTGTAAGAACCCTTGACCATGGAAAAGATAAGGATACTCCACTAAGTGGATTTCGGACAAAATAAATACGAGTTTTATCTCGATATGTGTGCTACCCCAAGAGTATGTGGGATAAAGTTGGAGACCGCCAGTTGTTTGGACCAAATGTGATCAAGGAGTCAGAAGAGACTGTTAAGTTGATTCGAGATAGACTGAAGGTAGCTCAGTCCAGGCAGAGGAGTTATGCAGACTCAAAAATGCAAGGAGGTAGTCCATGAGATTGGAGACAGAGCATGTCTTCGTGTGACCCCTTTGCGAGGAGTTAAACGATTTGGAGTTAAGGGACAGTTAGCCCTGAGATTTGTAGGACCATACCGAGTTTTGGAGCGTATGGGAGAAGTGGCCAACAAGTTGGAGTCACCCGAAGGACTGTCAGGAGTTCATGATGTGTTTCACGTTTCCCAGTTGAAGAAGTGCCATGCAGAGATGGCCAATATTTCCCTGTAAGGACTCTTGACCCTGGAAAGGATAATGATGTTCCATGAAGTGGAGTATGGACTTCATAAGTATAAATTTTTATCTCGGTATGTGGGATAACCCACGAGGATGAAGAGATAAATTACTATTGTATATAGAGGAGGTAATATTGGTAATAAGGAGCAGTTGTAACTCCATGATGAGTCTGAGTAATCATGTCCTAGTTTGGTGCCAATAGAAGGAAGGAAGACACTAAAATTGGATGGATTTAAGAATACTAGGAAGTTGGAAGTTGGAATAATGATCAGTTGCCCGATGATAAGTTCAAGGACTACAAGTAATGAGATGGGCCATAACCACAGGCCCCAGGACCTGCCAAGGAGCAAGCACATTCTTGCTGAAGGAAAACCCCTGGAAGAGATCATGACCTTACCCACAGACGATTTTATAGGAGTAACGCAAAACCCGAGAGTTGTGAAGAAACGATGGATATTTGTTTGGCTTGCAGAATCCATGGATTTATTCGAACTTGGTTCATTGACAAGAGAAATTCCGTAATGCTTGTGAGGATGACCGAGTGTTAGAACGCGAGATTCACTAAACCGTATACAGGGTAATGATTTGGGTGCGGGATGGATTGATCACCATACCGACTTACTCTTATTATTCGCCTTGCTATATGGATGGTAAATCTGAGTGACTTACCTATAGTAGAGTGTAACGCCCAGATAATTAAGCTATAGTAACCCTCTACTAATGATGCCACGTCACCACGATTACTGTTGTCAATCTCGCGATGATTTGAATCCCGTTCGAATTCAAATTTAATTTAAAGTCAAATAAATAAAGTTTTCAAATGGCAAAGTAAAAATGTGGGTTAGGTTGCAAATATTCACTAACAATTTTTCATGAAAGAATTAACATTTTGTTTTTATATAAAATTTCCCCTGGATATTAAAACAGTGGACCAACAACACCTTTTTATCCCATTTAAATATAAACTCAAACTAAATAAATTATTTTGAACCCAAACTTTTTGTGACAGTGAATGCATAGTAATCATATGGAAGGTTTTACATCTTTCAAAAGTATTTTTATGCTAAAAGAAAGTACAAAATAGTAGCTAAACAAATAAACAGGAAAGTAAATGGAAAAATACTAGTAAAAAGAAAAGAAACCTAATCTATTGGGCCCCTTGGCCCATCTAGCAAAACGTCCCAGGCCAATCCCCACTTGCCTCCCACCTCTCGCTACAGGAGGCAGGGGTGCCGTGGCGGCCATCCACCGGCGATGGCCGTGCGTGGCGGCCATCCGGCGGCGCTCCCCGGCGACCACCTCGCCTATAAGACCAGCGCCCCCTTCCCACGGCGCCTGGAACCCTAATACCCATCCGCCCCTCTCCCTCTCGCACGAGCCGCCGCCCGAGCTCGGCCGTCACCGCGCCATCATCGTCGTCGTGGCCAGAGTCGTCCGGAGCCACGTAGGGATATCCATCAACTTCCCCGCGCTCGTCTTCATCCACCACGCCCACTGGATCAAGCAGAACCGTGCCGAATCGCCGCAACCGGGTCGTCTTCCCCGCCACGGCCGCCGCCTCTTGACGACGATTGCGACGCGTCCGGCCATCCCCGGCTTCTCTGACTACCTCCACGAGCTCGGTGGTGAGCTCCTCGTTCCATCCCCTCGCCCTCGGTTCTGATCCGTGTCGTTTTCGCCGTAGCTTCCCTTGGACAGCGCTCGGCTGGAGCTTCGGTCCGGCACCCACTAGCCGCTCTTGTTGCCTGCGCCCGCGCCTGAGGCCCCTAGACCGCGCCCCTGGAGCCTACAGTGCACGCCCATGGCCGCCCCCGAGCCCGTTTGCCGGCGCGTGACCCGCGCCCCCGTCGCTGCTCATCATCGCGACCACGCCTGCATCCCGCGCGCCTTGGCCTCGTGCCACGTCGGCGCCCGCCTCTACGAGCTGCCGCACCGCCCGTCCCTGCTGCCCCGTCGCCTACCACCTCCTCGCGTGTGTGCTGCTGCTGCTCTTGGCGTGTACTGCTCTCCTACCGCCGCTGCTCTTGTTGATGAGCTGCTGCTCTCCTGCGATGCTTGCTCTCCTACGCTGCTTGCTAGGTGCTGCTGCTAATCGCTGCTGCTCGCCTACTGATGCTGCTCGCTAGCTGCTGCGTTGCGCTACTGCTCCTCGTGCTTAGCTGCTGCTATTATACGCTGTTGCTGACCATGGCCATGGCCTGTGCCTTTGTGCATGACCGTGTGATGGATGGCCGACTCTCTGGATGAGGCCGGCAGTGTTAGTCTAGCTTAGTAGACTAATTAACGTTTTGGTATAGCCTCATGACGTGTGGGGCCACACTTTGTTAAATAAACCTTTTAATTAACTCCAACCAATGACATGTGGGACCGGCTAGCTAATTAGTAAATTAAAATAATAGATAGATTCAGTTACAGATTGTGCATATGACATGTAGGCCCCACTTGTTAGATGACCGGTCAATAGTCAATGTTGACTGCTGACTGGGCAGTTGACCTAGTCCACTGGCCCCCCATTGTCAGCCTCTTGCGCCTACTCCTGTGTACACTTTCTGTGTACACCTAGTTTTTCCCATTTTAATTCGAAATAATATTAATTCAAGAAAATCTAGGAAATCTTTACAACTTTGAAAAATTATATAAAATAATTCGTAACTCAGATGAAAATAATTTATATATGAAAGTTGCTCAGAACAACGAGACGAATCCGACTACGCAGTCCATTCGTTCACCACACGTCCCTAGCATAGCAAACATGCAACAATCCACCTCCGGTCCGTTTGTCCGAGAATGAGAAACACCGGGAATACTTTTCCGGATGTTTGCCGCCTTTGTCAGTGTCACCTAGTACTGCGTTAGGTCACCTCTAGCACCGCGTATTGCCATGTTATGCTTTGAGATGCTTTGATTGCTCTATTATTTATTGTGTTCCTCCTCCGTTGCTTCTTTCCGATAGACCCCAAGACCGACGATGATACCCCTGTGATCGACTACATCGACGACGACCCCTCTCTCTTGCTAGAGCAACCAGGCAAGCCCCCCCTGATCACCAGATATCGCCTACTCCTCTCTATACTGCTTGCATTAGAGTAGTGTAGCATGTTACTGCTTTCTGTTAATCCTATCCTGATGCATAGCCTGTCCTTACTACTACTGTTGTTACCTTTACCTGCAATCCAAATGCTTAGTATAGGATGCTAGTTTATCATCAGTGGCCCTACATTCTTGTCCGTCTGCCATGCTATCGGGCCGTGATCACTCGGGAGGTGATCACGGGTATATACTATATACTTTATACATGATACCTATGGTGACTAGAGGCGGGTCGACTCGTGGAGCACCCGCGAGTGATTCACGGATTGGGGGCTGAAAGGACCTTTTTCCCAACGGCCCTCTGTGTGGATCTTTGTGGCGAGGCGACAGGGCAGGTTGAGACCACCTAGGAGAGAGATGGGTCTGGCCCTCGTCGGCGTTCGTGGTTATTTCAAGATAACATGTTTTACGAGATCTTCGTATTTGATCTGAGTCTGGCCACTAGCCTATACGCACTAACCATCTACGCGGGGACAATTATGGGCACTCGACGTCGTGGTATCAGCCGAAGCCTTCGCGACGTCAGCGACTGAGCGGGGCGCGCTGGGTTGGACCGTGTAACGCAACTTCCTTTGTAATGGAGGTTGCTAGGTTTGCTCTCCGGCCGCCCTCGCAACATGCAGGTGTGCAATGGGCGATGGGCCCAGACCCCTGCGCCATAGGATTTAGACCGGCGTGCTGACCTCTCTATTGTGCCTAGGTAGGGCTGCGACGTGTTGATCTTCCGAGGCCGGGCATGACTAAGGAAAGTGTGTCTGGCTAAATAGGATCGAGCGTGTTGGGTTATGTGGTGCACCCCTGTAGGGAAGTTAATCTATTCGAATAGCCGTGATCTTCGGTAACATGACGACTTGGAGTTGTACCTTGACCTTATGACAACTAGAACCGGATACTTAATAAAACACACCCTTCCAAGTGCCAGATACAACCGGTGATCGCTCTCTCACAGGGCGTCGAGGGGAGGATCATCGGTTAGGGTTATGCTATGCGATGCTACTTGGAGGACTTCAGTCTACTCTCTTCTACATGCTGCAAGACGGAGGCTGCCAGAAGCGTAGTCTTCGACATGATTAGCTATCCCCCTTTTATTCTGGCATTCTGCAGTTCAGTCCACCGATATGACCCTTTACACATTTACCCATGCATATATAGTGTAGCTCCTTGCTTGCGAGTACTTTGGATGAGTACTCACGGTTTCTTTCTTCCTCTTTTCCCCCTTTCCCTTCTACCTGGTTGTCGCAACCAGATGTTGGAGCCTAGGAGCCAGACGCCACCGTCGACGATGACTACTACTACTCGGGAGGAGCCTACTACTATGTGCAACCCGCTGACGGCGACCAGGAGTAGTTTAGGAGGATCCCAGGCAGGAGGCCTGCGCCTCTTTCGATCTGTATCCCAGTTTGTGCTAGCCTTCTTAAGGCAAACTTGTTTAACTTATGTCTGTGCTCAGATATTGTTGCTTCCGCTGACTCGTCTATGATTGAGCTCTTGTATTCGAGCCCTCGAGGCCCCTGGCTTGTAATATGATGTTTGTATGACTTATTTTTATTTGTAGAGTTGTGTTGTGATATCTTCCCGTGAGTCCCTGATCTTGATCAGACACATTTGCGTGTATGATTAGTGTACGATTGAATCGGGGGCGTCACAAGTTGGTATCAGAGCCGACTGCTTGTAGGAATCCCCCTTCCACACTCCTTGGCCAAAGTTGAGTCTAGACATTTCAAAAACTTTTACTAACATGGCTGTGTGCCTTACGGGCCCATGTCGCCATCTGGGTGGTATTAGGATCTTTTACTCCTCGATCCTTACTCTGGGACTCTGAACTCTCTTCTATTCAGGTTAAATGAATTTTGCTAAATCTAACATTAGGATCTTGTTATCACTTTCACCCGGAGAGCCCCTTATTACTGATGATCGCCTGCTGCACACGAAGACCCTGAAGATACTCTCCGTTGTTAACCCGAGGACTTGTGTTCATCACGTTTGCAATTCCCCTTCCACTGTCAACCCTTATGGATAACTACTTGCAGTTGTTATTCTTACATTCATCCCCAGTTGGTCTTGTTATTACAAGATACCCCGAAATACTTGTCGTTGTTTCGATAATCCTTTGAGCTTACTGCCTTGCTGTTCTTTGTCACCTGAATACCCCTATGGATAATTCTCGCACTTATCGAGTATCCGCTCACCCCCCAGTTGTTCATGTGTTTCACAATGGTCTTTGAAATACTATTCGATCCTCCTAGAATCCTTAGTAGCTTATTGCTCTGCAATACTTGTCTGCTTGCATTATGGATGCTTTCCATATGTCTGGCATTATTCGTTAGTATCCTTAGACACCTTAATTTTGATCCTATTGATTCAACATGAGTGCGAATGCACGCAATTATTAGTTGATCCTTCTAAATTATCTTTCTGGCTCAGACGTCATTTTTGAACATGAGCTTGTTCTCGACCAATCTGTTGCCGTCAATTGTACCCTTAGGTCTATTGAACTTATCCACCCTTGATCAGAGCGTCTGCTTCTGATCCTTCTATTTGGGAATCATAATTCCTTTGATAACTAAGCATCGAATCATTCAGGTGTTCTATAATCTGATGCCCTTGCATCCTTTCTTCAACTGATTGTGTGCCGATGCTCACACCAGCTCCGTTGTGGACCGTCAAATCCGTTGTTGAATTATCATCTGATAGTGTTTATTTGTATACAAAAACCTCGAGAAGTTCTTTCCCTGATACATAATGCCATTGGTAAATCCTATTCTCTGATTTGACCATCCATGCTCTGCTTTTGAGTTGGTGATATTTGCTATTGAAGCTTGTGGTATATGTTTCCATGATGCCCCAGTGGGTTGAACCTATGTCTTTCCCTAATTTGTGTGAACCCGAAAACTTCTACAGGTCACACTCTACTATTGTTTTGTCATATAGTTTTTCAACACTACAACCTCTTGAGTGTGAGAAGTGAATGGAAGGTTATGCATTGGAGAAGTGGGAGTCGACCTTGAACTTTGTGTTCATGCCCATGGACACGATGCTGATCTTATCATGGATGCTTCTCTTAAACCCTCTTTGGTATAAGTTCATCTTATATATGGGAATTGGTCTTTTGCAACCGTGGTTCTGACCATATTTTCTTCTTGATTCCATTTCTCAGACAAGTTAAAGCACTTGTCTTCTGTTGATCGATACATCTCCGCAACCTCTGTTTTGTTCTTCCTCGAGTATTAACCTATGGTATCTCGAGAACTGTGTTGCTTCTTGCGAGTCTTCATCTAGTATTGCTTCTCACCGATCTCAGATTTCCCCCAGGTTCTGAGTTATTAGTCACTCGAGAACACCGATAAGTGAATCGATTCCGCACTCTGATTCAATAACTCTAAGTAATTCTCGTTGCTTACGAGTTTAATAATCTTTCAAGTCATTTCCAAGCCTTATCGGCTATATCATTATCGTGCAACTTTTTAACTGTGCTACCTGGTCCTTCTTCCCGGAGCACAATTTTTGACGATGAGCTAAGCTTACGTCGACTTTCCTCGTCATATCTTTTTGCCTTGAACAGCAAGCTGGATTCCGAGTTTGTGACGTACTCGTGGTTCCAATAACTTTTCGCTTCATCATTCCTTTGACTTGATGTCATCACTGATCGATTACACCTTCATGAAATCTCTCGACAATTCTGTTGTCATCATCATCAGCATTGTGAGTTCTTCCAGGATATCAATGGAATTCATGATGAGAAATGCCATCCTTGCCCCTCGGTGATTTGTGTTATCATCGGCAACATTCTTGCCTTCCCCCAACACAAACTTGTTCATGTTTTGTGTTGTACCTTGATTTCCTTGCTATCTAGCTTAGGTTATGATCTACCTTGTAGTATTACTGTCCTCTATATCAAGAATGTTGTGAGAGTTTCACCACCTCTTAAGAAATTCTTGATACGAGTAATACTTATCACCATCACCATTCCTTCTAGGTCCTCGTGTTGTTCCTAATCGGAATACCGACAAATGAACTATGATGTGTGAATTCAAAACTTCCAGCAACCCTGTTGCTTTGAACCAATGTTTAAATTGTGTATGTTTTCCTCGAGCATACATCATTATACCATTTTGAATTGACAAATGTTATCTCCTTGTTCACATAATTGGGGAGATCCATCTTTTGAGAATCTCGATGGATTGTCACCGAGTCCATCAGCCATCTCCTCACCCTCTCCCTGTTTTAATGATGAACTCTTGCTTTGGAACTCGTTTCCATAGTTCATTTCCCTAAGAACCTTACAATGTCATCTCGACAATTTGTGTTGCACCTTTCTTCTCACGCATCCTGAATCTGAGTTATCCTAACACCAATCAGATCTGAATCTTGGTCAGATATGATGGTTGGAACATATATCCAAGAGTTATAGCGTTGGTCTTATATGACCCGGTAAGGTGAGGTCATGCCTAGCACACCTGATTGGAGGACTATTGTTATAGTTTCCTTTTCACGAAGGCTATCCATTCTTCCATGAGGAAATCGTAAGACTTATTCTATAAGTTGTTCCTGATGGATCCTCTGTGCATCAAAATTCTGATCCTTACTTGATGGCCATGTCAATGCTATCTTGAAGCATGTCTATGGTACTCTGATTTTCAACAAGAACATTTGAAGCCCAATGCTAATTGTTTCCTGGTCAATTATCCAAGCACCGATGTATGGGTAATGTCATAAAATTTCTCTTCCCTTTCCTAAAGGGTTTTCTACGTTATATCCCGTCATGGATATCATGCTTTGCTTGCCCTTGGAAAGGATATACCCCTGAAATATGTGTTTTAACACATTTTCCTTTCCATTGTTCTGTTTAATCTGATAATCATATTTTCCTTTTCATTGTTTGGTTTAACCTTTCTTCTGATCTATATGATCTAAGCAATAATATTCTCCTGCTTATGTAAACCCCTCGGTGTACAATTCTGTCAGCAAGACCCTGTTACTATTGTTGATGACATTCCGGTAGCCACTGATGGACGATAACTTTGCCTATTGGTTCACCTCGTTCAATGAGCAGGAAAATGGTTCTCTTTGTCCCTCGCCCTTGGTACCAACGTTATTGCCAACATAACTGACAGGCTATCCTCTGACATGCCTTGCTTACATAATCGTGCAAGATGTCACCACCCTTCCTACTTTTAACCCACATGGTGGGCCCATAACCCACAGGTCCCAGGATCGAAACCTAACTCTCCTGGACACCCTATTGTCAAAGTTATTCCTCGCGCTTGACTTCGTATGTAATTCACGGGCCACCTGCCTAGTGATCTATTCTGGTATCAGACACAATACTTATCCGTGTTGATTGAACCCCTTTCACGCCCCGTTTCAGGCATCGAATATTTGCCTGCCCGCTCGAAACTTCCCTTGACACCTTCTTACTTTGCTCTCAATATTTTCTCAAGTTTCAGTTCGAGAGTTACTTTCTACCACCTTCCATGATGTTAGCTACCAGATAGTTAACAGTGCAGGTATGTTCTTCCGAAATAGCCACCCTTATTCTTTCATAAGTACGATGGAGTTCCCGAAGGAAGGACGACGACTTCATCATGATGACTGGAGCAGAGGAATGAATACATCAACGTAATGGATCGACCTATTCGAGAAGAGCAACCAAGACCGAGAACACTCGCTAGAATTTCGAAACCAGAACCTCCCCATGTACTCCACCTCTTAAATCTCGGGACGAGATTTCTTGTAGTAGAGGAGAATTGTAATGCCCAGATAATTAAGCTATAGTAACCCTATACTAATGATGCCACGTCACCACGATTACCGTTGTCAATCTCGCGATGATTTGAATCCCGTTCGAATTCAAATTTAATTTAAAGTCAAATAAATAAAGTTTTCAAATGGCAAAGTAAAAATGTGGGTTAGGTTGCAAATATTCACCAACAATTTTTCATGAAATACTTAACATTTTGTTTTTATATAAAATTTCCCCTGGATATTAAAACAGTGGACCAACAACACCTTTTTATCCCATTTAAATATAAACTCAAACTAAATAAATTATTTTGAACCCAAACTTTTTGTGACAGTGCAAAATAATGCATAGTAATCATATGGAAGGTTTTACATCTTTCAAAAGTATTTTTATGCTAAAAGAAAGTACAAAATAGTAGCTAAACAAATAAACAGGAAAGTAAATGGAAAAATACTAGTAAAAAGAAAAGAAACCTAATCTATTGGGCCCCTTGGCCCATCTAGCAAAACGTCCCAGGCCAATCCCCACTTGCCTCCCACCTCTCGGGCAGGGGTGCCGTGGCGGCCATCCACCGGCGATGGCCGTGCGTGGCGGCCATCCGGCGGCGCTCCCCGGCGACCACCTCGCCTATAAGACCAGCGCCCCCCTTCCCACGGCGCCTGGAACCCTAATACCCATTCGCCCCTCTCCCTCTCGCACGAGCCGCCGCCCGAGCTCGGCCGTCACCGCGCCATCATCGTCGTCGTGGCCAGAGTCGTCCGGAGCCACGTAGGGATATCCATCAACTTCCCCGCGCTCGTCTTCATCCACCACGCCCACTGGATCAAGCAGAACCGTGCCGAATCGCCGCAACCGGGTCGTCTTCCCCGCCACGGCCGCCGCCTCTTGACGACGATTGCGACGCGTCCGGCCATCCCCGGCTTCTCTGACTACCTCCACGAGCTCGGTGGTGAGCTCCTCGTTCCATCCCCTCGCCCTCGGTTCTGATCCGTGTCGTTTTCGCCGTAGCTTCCCTTGGACAGCGCTCGGCTGGAGCTTCGGTCCGGCACCCACTAGCCGCTCTTGTTGCCTGCGCCCGCGCCTGAGGCCCCTAGACCGCGCCCCTGGAGCCTACAGTGCACGCCCATGGCCGCCCCCGAGCCCGTTTGCCGGCGCGTGACCCGCGCCCCCGTCGCTGCTCATCATCGCGACCACGCCTGCATCCCGCGCGCCTTGGCCTCGTGCCACGTCGGCGCCCGCCTCTACGAGCTGCCGCACCGCCCGTCCCTGCTGCCCCGTCGCCTACCACCTCCTCGCGTGTGTGCTGCTGCTGCTCTTGGCGTGTACTGCTCTCCTACCGCCGCTGCTCTTGTTGATGAGCTGCTGCTCTCCTGCGATGCTTGCTCTCCTACGCTGCTTGCTAGGTGCTGCTGCTAATCGCTGCTGCTCGCCTACTGATGCTGCTCGCTAGCTGCTGCGTTGCGCTACTGCTCCTCGTGCTTAGTTGCTGCTATTATACGCTGTTGCTGACCATGGCCATGGCCTGTGCCTTTGTGCATGACCGTGTGATGGATGGCCGACTCTCTGGATGAGGCCGGCAGTGTCAGTCTAGCTTAGTAGACTAATTAACGTTTTGGTATAGCCTCATGACGTGTGGGGCCACACTTTGTTAAATAAACCTTTTAATTAACTCCAACCAATGACATGTGGGACCGGCTAGCTAATTAGTAAATTAAAATAATAGATAAATTCAGTTACAGATTGTGCATATGACATGTAGGCCCCACTTGTTAGATGACCGGTCAACAGTCAATGTGGACTGCTGACTGGGCAGTTGACCTAGTCCACTGGCCCCCATTGTCAGCCTCTTGCGCCTACTCCTGTGTACACTTTCTGTGTACACCTAGTTTTTCCTATTTTAATTCGAAATAATATTAATTCAAGAAAATCTAGGAAATCTTTACAACTTTGAAAAATTATATAAAATAATTCGTAACTCAGATGAAAATAATTTATATATGAAAGTTGCTCAGAACGACGAGACGAATCCGACTACGCAGTCCATTCGTTCACCACACGTCCCTAGCATAGCAAACATGCAACAATCCACCTCCGGTCCGTTTGTCCAAGAATGAGAAACACCGGGAATACTTTTCCGGATGTTTGTCGCCTTTGTCGGTGTCACCTAGTACTGCGTTAGGTCACCTCTAGCACCGCGTATTGCCATGTTATGCTTTGAGATGCTTTGATTGCTCTATTATTTATTGTGTTCCTCCTCCGTTGCTTCTTTCCGATAGACCCCGAGACCGACGATGATACCCCTGTGATCGACTACATCGACGACGACCCCTCTCTCTTGCCAGAGCAACCAGGCAAGCCCCCCCTCTTGATCACCAGATATCGCCTACTCTTCTCTATACTGCTTGCATTAGAGTAGTGTAGCATGTTACTGCTTTCCGTTAATCCTATCTCGATGCATAGCATGTCCTTGCTACTACTGTTGTTACCTTTACCTGCAACCCAAATGCTTAGTATAGGATGCTAGTTTATCATCAGTGGCCCTACATTCTTGTCCGTCTGTCATGCTATACTATCGGGCCGTGATCACTCGGGAGGTGATCACAGGTATATACTATATGCTTTATACATGATACATATGGTGACTAAAGTCGGGTCGGCTCGTGAAGCACTTGCGAGTGATTCACGAATTGGGGGCTGAAAGGACCTTTTTCCCAACGGCCCTCTGTGTGGATCTTTGTGGCGAAGTGACAGGGCAGGTTGAGACCACCTAGGAGAGAGGTGGGCCTGGCCCTGGTCGGCGTTCGTGGTTATTTCAAGATAACACGTTTAACGAGATCTTGGTATTTGATCTGAGTCTGGCCACTAGCCTATACGCACTAACCATCTACGCGGGGACATTTATGGGCACTCGACGTCGTGGTATCAGCCGAAGCCTTCGTGACGTCAGCGATTGAGCGGCGCGCACCGGGTTGGACCGCGTAACGCAACTTCCTTTGTAATGGAGGTTGCTAGGTCTGCTCTCCGGCCGCCCTCGCAACGTGCAGGTGTGCAATGGGAGATGGGTCCAGACCCCTGCGCCATAGGATTTAGACCGGCGTGCTGACCTCTTTGTTGTGCCTAGGTAGGGCTGCGACGTGTTGATCTTCCGAGGCCGGGCATGACCCAAGAAAGTGTGTCCGGCCATATGGGATCGAGCCTGTTGGGTTATGTGGTGCACCCCTGCAGGGAAGTTAATCTATTCGAATAGCCGTGATCTTCGGTAACATGACGACTTGGAGTTGTACCTTGACCTTATGACAACTAGAACCGGATACTTAATAAAACACACCCTTCCAAGTGCCAGATAAAACCAGTGATCGCTCTCTCACATGGCGTCACGGGAGGATCATCGGTTAGGGTTATGCTATGCGATGCTATGTGGAGGACTTCAGTCTACTCTCTTCTACATGCTGCAAGACGGAGGCTGCCAGAAGCGTAGTCTTTGACAGGATTAGCTATCCCCCTCTTATTCTGGCATTCTGCAGTTCAGTCCACCGATATGGCCCTTTACACATTTACCCATGCATATGTAGTGTAGCTCCTTGCTTGCGAGTACTTTGGATGAGTACTCATGGTTGCTTTCTCCCTCTTTTCCCCATTGCCCTTCTACCTGGTTGTCGCAACCAGATGTTGGAGCCCAGGAGCCAGACGCCACCGTCGACGACGACTACTACTACGTGCAGCCCGCTGACGGCAACCAGGAGTAGATTAGGAGGATCCCAGGCAGGAGGCCTGCGCCTCTTTCGATCTGTATCCCAGTTTGTGCTAGCCTTCTTAAGGCAAACTTGTTTAACTTATGTCTGTGCTCAGATATTGTTGCTTCCGCTGACTCATCTATGATCGAGCTCTTGTATTCGAGCCCTCGAGGCCCCTAGCTTGTAATATGATGCTTGTATGACTTATTTTTATTTGTAGAGTTGTGTTGTGATATCTTCCCGTGAGTCCCTGATCTTGATCATACATGTTTGCGTGTATGATTAGTGTACGATTGAATCGGGGGCGTCACATAGAGAGACGACGATCAAAATCTTGTTTAAGCCTTAGAATGGTAGAGGTATTTTTCCCTTGTACAAGGCAGTTTTTGCCAACCGTAGGTTATACGGTGAGGATCAACCCAGACCCATTTCCTGCAGGAGGAAACCATAAATTGTTGACCACCATGAGATATCGATAGTTGTTTAGTATTGGCGCTAGACCCGTCACCTAAGAAGACCCAATCCCGGAATAACCTTACGAAGATGAAAGGACAGAAGAATTGAGGAAAAGGTTATGCCACTACCGAAAGAGCCCAGAGAAGGAATTATCCTGAAGATCTGAAAAGACCGACACTGTTAACAATATGGATGAAGTATATGAGTTTTGATGGAACCGTAACCATGATCTAAGGGTGGTAGCACTCCAAACCCCCTCCTGCGACGATTGATGGATTTTGAGGAGACCCCAAACCCTAACCTTTTCTTGCTAGCCTCTCCGAATCTCGAGGACGAGATTCATTTTAAGGGTGGTAGGTTTGTAACATCCCAAAATTCTAAATTTTGGAATGTTATAATAAATAGATAGATTTGATAGATTGTTTGATTGATTGTGTGAAGTTGAGTGAAATTCGAAACTTTTTGAAAGTTAAATGAGAGGGAATAAAAGGACTTTCCCAAACTTTCATTTTGCTTTTATGAATCTCCATGAATTCAAATGCTTTTCAACACAAAACCCTAGAGAGAAGATGACATGACTTCTTCCATTTAAATTAAATGAAAAGGGTTGTTGAAAATATTTGAATTTCTTTTGAAAATATTTCAAATTCATAAACTTCAAGCAACTCAATGATTTTCATGAGAGAAGATAAAATGACTTCTTCGAAATATATGAAATATGAGTTGGAAGTTAAAAGGATCAAATTCAAAGTCCTTTTGGAAATTATTTTCAACTTGGAGTTATTTGGGTTTTATTCAAATTATTTTTCTCCAAAAACAAAATACATGGAAAATAGGGTAACATGATTCCCTACATCAGAAAATTGGAGATAAATAAATTCGAAGTCATTTTGGTATTTCTTAAAATGATGTTTATTGGATTATAGTAGGGCAGTAGCACTCTTTGAATTATCTGAATTTGTGTGAATTTTATTTAATGCTAGGAAAATGTTCACGTTGTACACAATCTTTTTCTAAATTTTTTGATATATTATATGCTTATATAATATATATATTTTTTATTTTGTTTTTTTGTGGTATGTGAAAAATGTTTTTTTAATATTGCTCGTCGACTGGGCCGGCCCAGCTCCAACCGGGCCAGGCCAAAGCCCAGCCCAGCCAGCGCGCCGCCACCTTCCTCCTCACGTGCCCCAGCGGGACTCGCTTGAGTCCGCCGCCTCCACGACGCCCGTCGCCCCTCCTCCACGCCACCACCTCCCCTCCCCTCGCCCTTATAAGGCCAACCCCGACGCCCGTCGCACCCTCTCTCTCCTCCCCGCTCTCGCATCGCCGCCGCCGCGGCCAGATCCGCCGCTGCCGCCGAACGCCGCCGCCGCTTGCGCTCGCCGCCGCTGCACCACCGCCACCGCGGCGCGCCCCGCCTTCTCGCCTCACTGCCGCTGCAGTCCCGCGCCGCATCCACCTCCGCCCGCGCCGCGCAGCCCCGCCGCCGACCTTGTCGGAGCCGCTGCTGTCGACAAACCGTCGCCGTCGGTTTTCCTGCCCGAACCGGTAACTAACCGTCCCGGTGTATTTTCTATTAGGGTTCGGTTTTTTGTTTTTAGCCGGTTTATTATCTTAGGTTAACTTATTCTACGAGCGTTCGTTAGCTAGGGTTCGGTAGCGAACGATTTTTGTTCGTTAGTGATCGGTAACGAACGTTCACTATTTAGTCTTTTTCTTTTATTTTAGTTTTCTGCCAGGGACCTATTCGCTAGGTTTTATTTACACATTAGCCCCTGGTTTTCAAACGACCGCAAGTTTTTACTCGCTTGTCCAAATCCAACGAAACCAATGTTCACGTCTTCCTTATGATCTCCTCTATCCAGTAATCCAACCCAAACATGTTTTTGAAAGTTTAAAATTTGAATTAGACCAGATTTGTATTCAAACTTCGTTTGATCATAACTTGAGTTTGCAAATCAAAGCTCTTGACCTAAACTTTCTGATAAGGCCAAATTCACATAATTTTGGTACTATTAGAAATTGTTTTATGTTGCAAGAGTTATTTGCTTGGTTTTGAAGTTTTCTGAATCGTCTTCTTCAATATTTCTGATCTTTTCAGTGATTGCTTATGTGTGCTTACTATTGCTTGCTTACGATAGATTGAGCGGAGTGTGACGAGTAGAACTATCAAGAGTTATGAGTGTGGATCATCTTCATCAACATTGTAGGCAAGTTCACACTTTGATCATACCCTTTTATCACCCAGTTTTATGCATTAGTTTCAATCCTCAAACCATTGCATGAATAGGATCTGATTAATATGTGGGTTTTGGGAAGTAGATGAGGTAGTACCTATTACCTGTTTTATTATCAAACCCTGGGAGTTACTTCTACGTTTGCTTTTGCCATGCTATGCTGGTAGACGTGGATTGGGTTCGAGAGTATTCATGATAGATGTGAGATTGTTTAATTAATGGTTAAACTTAAGGTGGCAACTTAAATACACATCTGGGTGGATTGAGGCACCTGGGTATTCCAACGATTGCCTGTTTTTCTTTATGGACGGCCACCCAGGCTCAAAGGGATCATGAGATTATTCATACTAGAAACTTCCGTGTGCAGCCACAAGCTACTATGGGCTCTAGCATAGTTGATTAAGTCGTGCGAACTCTTACAGTGGTAGACTAGCAGATGTAGGGGAAAGTAGGTGTAACTGTCTACCCGATCGTAAGGTGCTAGCGCTTCTGAAAGACTATGTCTCGGTCATCCGTTTCTCAAACACCATGTAGTGCAAGAATCCCAACGAAGGAGAACGAGTCTTGTGGGGAAAAGTGCGCAAACCTCTGCAGAGTGTACAAACTAATCATGATTAGCCGTGTCCCCGGTTATGGGCGTCTTGAGTATCTAGTACTTGGATTATCATGTGAATCTCATCATGTGACTTTAATTAATTTTGTTGGGTTTTAATGATGATGCTTAATCGGGATTGAGAGGGTGTCTAGACTCTCAATGTTTAACAACCACCAAGATAGTTAAATAAAATTTATTCCTTTGCAGTAGGGAAAAATTGGCTTTTCGCAAAAACTATAGCCATAGAGCTTTTCCACCAGCCATATAAGCATGAGCCATTATTCATCATTTCTCTATGGTGTGAATTTGCCAGTACATTCAATGTACTGATCCTTTGTGGTTGCAACGTCTCATGTTGCAGGACCTCTTACGATGAGTAAGTGATACGTTAGGGTTATGATTTCTACACTCAACTTTGCCGTTGGTGTTGATGGGAATCCACAACCTTGTTACTTCCGCTTTTTGGATTGAGGTAATAGTATTTACGTTACTTTATACATGTGATTTACCTATGTTATAAATCCTTGAGTACTGTGTGTGTCAGCATACCGATCCAGGGATGACACTTATGCATAGAGACTTGACCGTCTGAGGTCGGGTCGCTACACGAGTGCAACCACGCTTACCTTTATGGGAAGGTCCTAACTGGGTCTATTGTCGTGCCTCTTGCTGGTGCCTCTAACGAGGGAAGGTTATGGGCATGCGGTACCCTGGCCTGGTAAGCAGACATAACCTTGTGTGCCCGTAGTTGGATGATAAGCACTTTTGTCCCCGTGTGGGACCGTTTGGCCACGACGGTGGCCGTTGGTGCCTTTCATAGGCACGGGGCCACCCATGACCTGGCCCAGAGGGGAGTTTGTCGGAGTGGCTGGGAGAGTGTCATGGCAGTAGGACGGTTTTGTCGGAACACCGTTGGTCCACCCGAATGGGAGTGCGAGGCCATGGGTTCCGTGGTGTGGGTACAGTGTACTAACCTTTGTAGAGTGTATATTAAATCTATCGATAGGCGTGCCCACGGATAAGGGCCCAGTTCGTGTTGGTCACACTATGGGTCAACAGTAATAATAATAATGTGCTTAATAACAACCACGGTTCGATGATGAGATAAGTTGGTAGTGATCGCCCGAAAGATCACCGTTTGAGACCAAGTGTTGGTCATGTTTGTGATCGCCGAAATGATCACCGTTTGGTTACGAGGTAACTCGAGCAGAATCAATGGTGCATATATTGTCATCATGTTGCATGCTAGTATCGTTAGATTCATATGTTCATGCCATGCTCATATTGTTCTAACAGTGTATATTAAATCTATCGATAGGCGTGCCCACGGATAAGGGCCTAGTTCGTGTCGGTCACACTATGGGTCAACAGTAATAATAATAATGTGCTTAATAACAACCACGGTTCGATGATGAGATAAGTTGGTAGTGATCGCCGGAAAGATCACCGTTTGAGACCAAGTGTTGGTCATGTTTGTGATCGCCGGAATGATCACCGTTTGGTTACGAGGTAACCCGAGCAGAATCAATGGTGCATATAGTGTCATCATGTTGCATGCTAGTATCGTTAGATTCATATGTTCATGCCATGCTCATATTGTTCTAGCAGTATTATGTTCATGTTGTTCATGCCATGTTACCCTGATGATCTCATGATAATTCATGCTTAACTTGTAATTGCCATGTTGTTTTTGTCTTGAATGCTTCTGGTTATTGTGAGCTTGCAACTACATTCAATCTACTGACCTGGCATGTCATGCCATGATTGCTTGATTGCTTGTCGTGGTTTCCGTTCGTGCGAGCTAGGATAAACGTTCCAGCCAGAGTCCCTACGGATTGGAGTCCATCATCATCGTTCGTTGTTCCGCTGCCAATAGTTGTTCTGCTGCTTTGAGTTGTTATACTGCTTATATAGAGCAAGCGTGGTTGGCGTAGTGTCGTCGTGCCGATATTATTCATTGTAATATCGGAACCCTTGTATTCATATTCGTGTTGTAATAGAGAGCTGGTTTGTTCTATACTAAGCAGTGTCGTATTCCAGAAGACTTCACCTCGATCTCTGGGCTAGAATACGGGGCGTTCCGGTTTTCTCTGAGCCGGGGTGCCACAGGGATGCCCCGGCATCCCAAGCTATTATCCAAAAATTAGCAACCAACTAAGCTTGGGGATGCCCCTGAGTGGCATCCCCGCTTTCTTCCAACGACCATAGGTATTTTACTCGAAACTATATTTTTATTCGTCACATGATATGTGTTTTGCTTGGAGCGTCTTGTATGATATGAGTCTTTGCTTGTTTTATTTTGTGTTTTAAGTCATCATTCCTTGCTAGACACACCTATTTGAGAGAGCCAAAATTATGCCATGACTTGTTAGGATTGTTCTCTATGCTTCACTTAATTTTTTATGAGCAATGGACTTGCTCTAGTGCTTCACTTATATCTTTTTGAGCATGGTGTGCTTTAGTATTTTTGAAGAAATGCTCTCTTGCTTCACTTAGATTTATTTGAGAGTTAGTAAAAATTTCAGGAAATCCTCTCTTGGTTCACTTAAATTAATTTGAGAGAAAGAAAATTTTATTATGCTCATGATCTTCACTTATATTTGTTGGAGCTTGTCAAAAGCAACACATGAAAATTAGTCCCAAAGTGATAGATATCCAAGAAGGATATAATAAAAAACTTTCATGAAGATTATTGGACAAAATAAACTTGATTCTTAGTAATAGTTTTGAGATATGATGATCTGATATATGAGTTATGTTGGTGAGTAATTATGCTTTTTTTGAAGTTTAAGATAGTAGGAAAGGCTCCTACTGCATGTATATATAATAATCAAAAATAGTTACATGGTGATATTTACAAAGGAGTGTGGGTGGTGGGGGGTAGGGGTTAGATCCCAAACACAACCCTAGCTATGGTGAGGCAGACTATGCAAGAAGGAAGGGACAACATGTCTCTTGTTATCAGGTAGTCTATATCTCATATTGCCAAAATCTTCCTTGAATCTACTAAGCCATGAAGAGATGGAGGGTGACACATGCCTAAAGTAATTATTATTGCGTTCCTTCCAAAGGCTCCAAGCAGCCGTAAGAAATATCTCCATGACCATCTTGCGTGGGTGTTGTGTCTTCAAGTTCTCCACCAACTTCAACCTATCTCCTTGCGTAGCCCAGGATATACGTAGTAAGTTCCAACATTCTTTGCTAAAGGCGCAATGAAAGAAGAGATGCTCCACCGTTTCTTCGATATGATGCCCGCAAAGCAAGCAGTCAAGATTGGTGTCGATATTGTAGTGACGTCGCTTGAGCATATTCCTTGTGTTAAGTCGGTCCGAAAGTAAAAACCAACCAAAGACTTTGATTTTGGGTATGCATTTAGTCTTCTAGAGCCACTTGAAAGCCACGTGAGCAACCACATCCCGAAAAATAAACTGATAGTAGGCAGTGGTTTTGAACACAGTGGATCCCCAACAGTAGGACCAAACATCATCTTGGTCTTCCAGTGTCACCGCAGCCACATCAGTTTGGAGGAGCTTGAGTTCGTCATGGGCTTGCAGCGAGAGTGGTAGTTGAAAGGTTTCGTGAAGGGTGGGGTCAGTCAAAAACCCATGCACAGACAAGTCCTCATTAAGGGCATAAGAGAAAGCTCGCGGATATTGTTCTGCCAGGATGGACTGGTTCCAGTTGTCTTTCCAGAACAGGACAGAAGCGTCGCGTTTTACTTGTACTTGAGTAATGCCACGATAGATTGGCATAAGGTTTACTAGGTCACGCCACCAGAAAGAGCCACAACTATCCGATGCATGCGGGATGGAGTTCACATAGTAGGTTTCCCAGATAAGCCCAACCCAGGGAACATCCATTCTGTTGTAGAATTTATGCAGAAATTTGAGCAGAAGCGCGTCATTTTGAATTTTGAGGTTAAGGATACCCAAGCCGCCACACTTTTTGGGCCGACAGACCATGTCCCAAGTTGCCAAAGAGTTCTATTTATTGCCGTCAGCCGTGCGTTTGTTCCAAAGATAGTGTCTACGGATTTTATCTAGTTGAGCAAGTATCTTTGGTGGCAATTTGAGAGTCCCCATGGGATAGATTGCCAGCGAGGTGATGATCAAATTTACCAATGCTAGCTTACCCGCGTAAGACATTAGGGACATCACAGTTGTGATTTTCCTTTCAGCTTTGCAGACGAACGGCGTCAGATCAAGGACCGAAGGCCGGGTGGTACCAAGGGGCAGACCGAGATAAGTAAAGGGCATGCTGGCCTGTGTGCATCCAAAAAGGTTGGCCAGATCATTGCATTTGCTCATCGGCGTGTTAATTGACACAAGTGTGGATTTATGGAAGTTGATTTTCAAACCAATAGAGGTGGCATAATCTTCAAGGATCAATTTGATTTTTGCTGCTTGGTCCATGCAGGCCAGAAGGACAATAATTGTGTCGTCGGCATATTGGATTACGGGGTATTTAGAATCACTAGTAGGAGGGATGGGATGTTTGATCAAATACTGCTCAAGCGCTGCATTGATAGCACTTTGAAGTAGATCAGCGGCAAGGACGAAGATCAGAGGAGACATCGGATCACGGCGAACCCCACATTTACACTGAAACTGTCTACCTGGCATCCCATTCAGTAACACAGAAGATTTACCCGACGAAAAGATGCTCTCCATCCAAGCTAGCCATTTGGGCGGGAAACCCATGTTCTTCAAAATTAGGAGCATAGCAGAGTGCTCGACCGTGTCAAACGCCTTCGCAAAATCTAGTTTGAGAAGAACAATTTCTCGTTTGGAGGCCTGACACTGGTGAATATATTCGAAAGCCCAGGCAAGGCAGTCATGGATTGATCTGCCATGTAAAAAACCATATTGGTTTCGGTGCACAATTCGGAGGATGATTTTTTGTAGCCGATTCGCCAGAATTTTAGTGATCAACTTCAGGCAGCAGTTAAGGAGCGTGATTGGCCGGAAGTCATTAACACATTCAGGCGAATTAACCTTGGGGATTAGTGTGATAAAACCTGCATTGATGCTTTCAAGATTGAGGCCACCTTGATGAAACTCATCACAAAGAAGATAAAAATCATTTTTAATGATTGGCCAACAAGCTTTTAAGAAGGCTCCATTGAAGCCATCAGGGCCAGGTGCCCGGTCAGGTGGCATTTCAGACACGACATCATCAATTTCTTTACGTGTGAATGGTGCAATTAGATTCGAGAAATCCACATCCCCTTTTAGCAAGGTTTCTAAGTTGAACTTCATAGGCTGAGGATTTGCTTGTCCCATTCTACCTTTGAAAGCTTCGAATAAAATGGACTCTTTCCCGGCATGATCATGGATTTCCACGCCAGCCGAGTTTTTGAGCAAACTTATGCAGTTTCTTCGGAAGCGTTCTGCGGCAACGGTTTGGAAAAACTTGGAGTTCTCATCACCAAACTGAGTCCATCTGATCGTACACCTTTTTTCCAATAATCTTTCTGATATTGCAGGAGACGGAGCAAGTGATTTTTGAGAACGCGTCTAAAGTTTCTTTCTGGTGTGGTCAGAGTCCTACAGTCCTCAATATTGTCAAGCTCCAAAAGAGCTTTATTGGTGTTTTCAATGGCTATTTCAAGGCGAGAAATTTTCTTACTCCATTACTTGATAGCATGACGAACTGCCTTGAGCTTTTGCCCAATTCTTGCCGCACAATTATGGTTCTTATTGAATCTGATGGGTTTGTTCCAAGCGTGTTCAACGACCTCCATAAACCCAGGATGAGAAATCCAATATGATTCGAACCTGAAGAGTTTGCTTTTTGGGATTGAAGTTTGGATGACCACAGAACATGGAGTATGGTCAGAAACGGGTTTACCTAGAGGGTTCACCAAGGTGTTGGGAAATGTAGTAGTCCAATTCAACGTTGTGAAGAACCAATCGAGTTGCTCAAGGAGTGGCTGAAGTTGCATATTTGACCAAGTATAAGCACGCCCCTTGATGGGTAATTCAGTGAGGTTTTGTTCCCGAATAAAGTCGTTGAAAGTAAACATGTCTTGGACATTCGCACCTGGTTTGTTACGATTGTCAGGTGAGCGAATGTAATTGAAATCGCCTGGTAATAACCAATCTTCGGCAGAGGGGATATTCAAATCAAATAGCCAGTTTGTGAACGTAACACAATGCTCACCCTGATACGAGCCATAGATGTTAACAAGTTTCCAACAATGATTGGACTGCGTGGATTTGAATTCCACACCTAACGCAAACTGCTCCGATAAAAAGACCCGCCCGAAAAGATACTGCTATTCCATACCGTGATTATCCCACCCGACGCTCCTTGAGAGGGAATGTACACAAAGTGATGAAAACGCCGTGGGAAAATGGAATTCAAAACAGCAGAATCAAAGAAAGGCATTTTAGATTCCTGCAAACAAACAATCGAGCATCCACTGGTATTGATCGCATTACCAAGCGCTAAGTGTTTTTCGGGCGCATTAAGACCACGTACATTCCAGCAAAGTACGTTCCAGTTACGCAAAAGCATCAATAAAGTAGCCAAGATTCAGCAACGACGAAAGCAAAGATAAGCAAATCAAACTACTCTTCAGAGAGGGCCGAAGTGGATAGTTCTTCAGCAGGTATCGCGCAGAGATTCACACCAATTGCCTGCATAGTAGGGATTGATGTGGGTGGAGGAGCTGTAGCATCATCAGCTTCAGAAGTAGCTATCCTAGATGAGGAATAATCCCCAGATGTATGCACCGGAGCTCCACCAGCAGCAGAAGGGATTATGCGAGGCTTGACTTTGGACTTGGTAATGCGAGCATCAGAAGTCTGAAGAACCCGGAATCCATCATACTTATTGTTCCTGTTACTACGTCGCAGAGTGGAAGTATCAACAGGAGCGTGCAGCTTCCCTTTGTGTTGCTTCTGAGTCTGAGTAGCAGTGGTCATGCAGCCCTGACCGTCAACTGACATGGTCATTGAGGTGCTCGAAGCATCCAGCAGTGCTGGAGCAGAGAGGATAGCAGAAGTGACGGAGTGGGCACTTGGATCAACCTGCTCTTCAGCAACAGAGTTACTTGGCGCCACTAGGGGTTCAGACGGCTCCCAGGAAAGGAGCAGAGGCGGCGAAGCAGATGGCACATGAGTGTCCACCAGAGAGTCCAAAATTGAAGATGACTCCGGCAGTGCAGAGAAAGCAGGCTCAGACAGATTAGGTACCTGTGGACTTATCACCTGAGTGAACTGAATATTCCCCCTAGTCAAAGAAACCTGAATCTCCACCTGGAGAGAGTTCTGCTGCAGACCCAAACCAGAACTCCAAGGCCCAAAAGAAGCCATCATCGGGCGGAGGGCACAAAAAATGGCAGTGTTAAGCTGTTGTCGAGGAATGGTGTTTTCCAACAGCATTGCCATGAGAGCATACCCATGAGCCAAAAGGCCAAAACGCATTCCATGGTTGTGAAGTTCAACCGAGATCGTGAGCGATTCGTCAACCAATGGAGCAGCAGCAGTCTCTTGACCAGGAATCACCAGCACATCAAACATAGAGCTATCTGAATCAGTTTCAGTCTCATCAGAGGAGGTGATGGAGTCATGCCACGCCTGCATAACATTGTCAGAGATGTTATTGTCAGGCACAAGACCATCTTGCACTTGCAGACCCTGTGCCGCGAGCCATGCTTGGAAGTTCATGAGATACGGCGGTAACTGAGGCAGAGGAGGAGCCACCGGCGCAGGCCATGCGCCCCACCCTACATTGTCCTGATCCTGTTGCACTTCAGGCTCTTCTGGTGCGCCATTGGGAGGTGCTGCATTCTGCACAAACCAATTGTGCACCTTCTGCTGATAAAGTTGTTCCGCGGTCAGGTCAGGGCCAAATTGGGGATGCGGGATGCCATCCGGTGGTGGGGGTTCCTCTCCGGCGGGTAGAACTTCAGGCAGAAGACCATTCCAGTCATTGCTACGGAGGATTGTAATCTACATGGTCCAACAATCCCGCGCCCCACCTAGCTGCCAAACCACAAAACTTTTTGGCACCAAGTTCAATCTTAGAACTCTAGCTCTGATCAACATGAAACGGCGATCTTGGCGGGGATTATACCAAGTAACCAGAGCACCAAAACCAGCGAGCGACTTATTGACATAATAATCAGTCTGGTAATCATACGGAAATCCAAAGTACATAAGCCAGATCTCAGGACCGAAGGAGGTAGTGCGACGGTTAAGCGCTTCATTATGAGGAACAAATGTGATGAGCAGATCCTCTTCCTCAAGCTCTAATGGAGTGGCAACCGCAGTATCTCTGATAAACGAGTCCGCAAAACCAAAAATCCCTATTCCGAATGGATGATCACTAACTTCAGTAGTAAAAAGCTGGGCCTCATGAAGCAAACCTCTGACAGCATGGCGGATGATGGCACGGCGATGTAGAGGAACATAATGACTGGTCTCCGCTATGGCCTGAAAGTCATGGTTGAGCGGCGGGAAAGGCCCGACTACCATGCCAGTATAGACGACGCGGTCCGCCGGACCTTGTTCGACGACGAATCCGGGCGGTAGAAACGGCACCGGATTGAGGGTGTAGTTCGCCATGGTGGTGGTGCGAGTGGAGAGCGATTGAGGTGATGAGGGCGGCAGTGGTGACGAATGGCTGGGGCAGGGTGGTGTCATTTGAGAAAGCCGAGGAGAAGCGAAAACGTAAGGGGCATTTTTGGTAGGTTGGGGATTTTTAGGGATCCACTGCCAACGCTCACGCCACCGCTTCAAACAACACGATTGTGCCAAGTGTCCATAGTGGTTGCAGGCCGCGCATCGGACATGCAATTTGCGAGAACGTTTGTGCACAGGAGCGACCTGTTGGGGAACGTAGTAATTTCAAAAAAATTCCTACGCACACGCAAGATCATGGTGATGCATAGCAATGAGAGGGGAGAGTATGATCTACGTACCCTTGTAGATCGCAACGGAAGCGTTGACACAACGTAGAGGAAGTAGTCGTACATCTTCTTCCCGATCCGACCGATCCAAGCACCGTTACTCCGGCACCTCCGAGTTCTTAGCACACGTACAACTCGATGACGCTCCCCGGGCTCCGATCCAGCAAAGCTTCGGGGATAGTTTCGTCAGCACAACAGCGTGGTGATGATGATGATGTTCTACCGATGCAGGGCTTCGCCTAAGCACTATAACGATATGACCGAGGTGGAATATGGTGGCAGGGGGCACCGCACACGGCTAAGGAACGATCACGAGAATCAACTTGTGTGTCCTAGGGTGCCCCTTGCCTCAGTATATAAAGGAGCCAGGGAGAGGGGGCGGCCGGCCAAGGTGGGCGCGCCAAGGGGGAGTCCTACTCCCATCGGGAGTAGGACTCCTAGTTGGACAAGGAGAGAGGGGAAAGAGGTGGAAGATAGGAAGGAAAAGGGGGGGCGCCGCCCCCTTCCCTTGTCCTATTCAGACTAGGAAGGGGAGGGGCGCGCGGCCACCTCTTGCCTCCTTCTCTCTTCTCCCTCAAGGCCCATGTAGGCCCAATAAACCCCCGGGGGGTTCCGGTAACCCCCCGGTACTCCGGAAAAATGCCGATTTCACCCAGAACGATTCCGATGTCCAAATATAGGCTTCCAATATATCAATCTTTATGTCTCGACCATTTCGAGACTCCTCGTCATGTCCGTGATCACATCCGGGACTCCGAACAAACTTCGGTACATCAAAAATGCATAAACTCATAATAACTGTCATCGTAACTTTAAGCGTGCGGACCCTACGGTTCGAGAACAATGTAGACATGACCGAGACACATCTCCGGTCAATAACCAATAGCGGGACCTGGATGCCCATATTGGCTCCTACATATTCTACGAAGATCTTTATCGGTCAGACCGCATAACAACATACGTTGTTCCTTTTGTCATAGGTATGTTACTTGCCCGAGATTCGATCGTCGGTATCCAATACCTAGTTCAATCTCGTTACCGGCAAGTCTCTTTACTTGTTCCATAATACATCATCTCACAACTAACATATTAGTTGTAATGCTTGCAAGGCTTATGTGATGTGCCTTACCGAGAGGGCCCAGAGATACCTCTCCGACAATCGGAGTGACAAATCCTAATCTCGAAATACGCCAACCCAACATGTACCTTTGAAGACACCTGTAATGCTCCTTTATAATCACCCAGTTACGTTGTGACGTTTGGTAGCACCCAAAGTGTTCCTCCGGCAAACAGAAGTTGCATAATCTCATAGTCATAGGAACATGTATAAGTCATGAAGAAAGCAATAGCAACATACTAAACGATCGGATGCTAAGCTAATGGAATGGGTCATGTCAATCAGATCATTCAACTAATGATGTGACCTCGTTAATCAAATAACAACTCTTTGTTCATGGTTAGGAAACATAACCATCTTTGATTAACGAGCTAGTCAAGTAGAGGCATACTAGTGACACTCTGTTTGTCTATGTATTCACACATGTATTATGTTTCCGGTTAATACAATTCTAGCATGAATAATAAACATTTATCATGATATAAGGAAATAAATAATAACTTTATTATTGCCTCTAGGGCATATTTCCTTCACGACCGGGTAGCAGAAAAATGGGGTGGATTGATATTATGAGACTTGACGGCATCAGCCAGGCTAATATGTTGCCGAGTAAACCGAGTCAGGCAATTACTTACCTTGTGATCAGGTGCAAAGAACTTAATGCAAATCAGTCGAGCCTGGCAATGAATCTTTAGGTGGCCCCATTGTAAGCATCGGGCACACAAGACCGCCCAATTGTTAGCAAGGGTGGTAATTTCCTCCTCGGAATAGGAAGCTTGGGCCAAATCAGCCATATGTTGGGCCGAGAGTTTAGGGGGCCAAAGAGAATGGGCCGGAGCATATTTGAACGCTGACTTAAGGAAACACTGCGGCGGGGAAGGATAAGGAACATTAATGGGGCATTTAAATGCACCCAAATAGAGACACGCCTGATTATGCTCATCCTCCAATTCTGTAGCTCGAATATATTTCTTCATTAATGAGATTCTTGACGAATCCTGAATTATGGGATCCCCATCCCGTGTTGCCAAAAAAGGTCCAAATTGAATTTGAATGCCACGAGTGTTCTTCGGGATGGATGAGGATGAAGAAGCTTCCAAAGCATTCTTGTTGGAGAAAACCATATGATCAATAGGCACCAATGAGAATTTGCATAACTCAGAGGAAGAATCAATCCCAGAAGGAAGAGATCTCATAAATTCCAGGTTTGATTTGATAGCCATTGGGTGTCTAGTTGAAATTTCTGGTAGTTCTTCATCAGCATGCCAAGTATCATTAGACGTGTAAACCTGGGCAAAACCTCCCTTATACAGATGAAAATGACAAATAAAGTCCGGCCAAATACGATCTTTAAGACCGTAGATAAAATGACCCACTTTATTATTTGCAACCGAGAAACGAAACACATGAGGCTTGATCTTGTGCGCTCGAAAACCAACACTAATGCCCCCAATGCAGCATTGAAGCGTAATACCCACAGATTCTTCGGTGAGAGGGAAAGAGGCCGAGGAAAAGGAGACAACCAGGAAGAATTCCTTGTCACCTCGGGAGGGAGAAAAATGCACCATGGAACCGAATTTTCGTCTCACCTGGTCTGCAAGGGCTAAGCCAGGGGCAAAATACCAATGCAAAAGTCCTTCCATCTTGAATTACCTTAGAAATCGCCATTAGAATGGGTGAAGCAGGCGGGGGAGGAGAGGAGGGGGAGGTGGGAGGAGAGGGGAGCCATTTCCCATTCATATAGTAATTATGCTTTAGTAAGAATATTGGTGTTAAGGTTTGTGATTCCCTATGCAAGTACAAAAGTCAATAGTCATGCAATGAAATTACATCCTACTTGTGGTGCATTATTCGATGTTATTTATGATGAATGCTTGCTTATGAGATTATCTGTTTCTTGGTTGGTCACTTCTCAACTTTTGCTAGCCTTCATTTTGCACTAAGTATGATCTCTACATGTGCATCCAAAATCCTTAAACCAGTTTTGCCACATGAGTCCACTATATCTACCTATATGCGGTATTATTTTTCCATTCTAAGCAAATCTTCATGTGCCATCTCTAATTTTCAAAATAAACTTCTCTTTTGTGTGTTTGTTTCGCTCACGGAGCGGTGAGGAGTGGCTAATATTTTCCATGCTAGATGTGTTATTCTCAAGATGAGTGTTTATTCACTTGTCATTGCACGAGATTAAGGCAAAGGTATTAGGGATGCCCAGTCCCGAAATGCAAAAAAATGAATTTACTTTATATTGTCAAATAATAAATTCCTTGGAAAGTGTTGGTATGGAGGGCACCTGTGGAAACGGTTAGCCATGGAAAGTGAAAGTATGGTGGAAAAAGGAATAAACTTTATTTTCTGCTTGGGAACCGCCTACGATATATCTACCATGGAAAGTGTTGGGAAATCTAAGTCGTCTTCGTTGGTGGGATGGATACATGATGTCTACTACAAAACCATCTTCTTGTAGACGTTGTTGGGCCTCCAAGTGCAGAGGTTTGTAGGACAGAAACAAATTTCCCTCAAGTGGATGACCTAAGGTTTATCAATCCGTAGGAGGCATAGGATGAAGATGGTCTCTCTCAAGCAACCCTGCAACCAAATAACAAAGAGTCTCTTGTGTCCCCACCACACCAATACAATGGTAAATTGTATAGGTGCACTAGTTTGGCGAAGAGATGGTGATACAAGTGGTATAAGGATGGTAGATAAAGGTTTTTGTAATCAGAAAATATAAAAACAGTAAGGTAACTAATGATAAAAGTGAGCACAAACGGTATTGCAATGCGTTGAAACAAGGCCTAGAGTTCATACTTTCACTAGAGCAAGTTCCCTCAACAATAATAACATAATTGGATCATATAACTATCCCTCAACATGCAACAAAGAGTCACTCCAAAGTCTAATAGCGGAGAACAAACGAAGAGATTATGGTAGGGTACAAAACCACCTCAAAGTTATCCTTTCTGGTCGATCTATTCAAGAGTTCGTAGTAAAATAACGCGAAGCTATTCTTTCCGTTCAATCTATCATAGAGTTCGTACTAGAATAACACCTTAAGACACAAATCAACCAAAACCCTAATGTCACCTAGATACTCCAATGTCACCTCAGGTATCCATGGGTATGATTATACCATATGCATCACACAATCTCAGATTCATCTATTCAACCAACACAAAGAACTTCAAAGAGTGCCCCAAAGTTTCTACCGGAGAGTCAAGACGAAAACATGTGCCAACCTCTATGCATAAGTTCACGAGGTCACGGAACTCGCAAGTTGATCACCAAAACATACATCAAGTGGATCAATAGAATACCCCATTGTCACCTCGGGTATCCCACGCAAGACATACATCAAGTGCTCTCAAATCCTTAAAGACTCAATCCGATAAGATAACTTCAAAGGGAAAACTCAATCCATTACAAGAGAGTAGAGGGGGAGAAACATCATAAGATCCAACTATAATAGCAAAGCTCGCGATACATCAAATCGTACCACCTCAAGAACACGAGAGAGAGAGATCAAACACATAGCTACTGGTACATACCCTCAGCCCCGAGGGAGAACTACTCCCTCCTCGTCATGGAGAGCACCGGGATGATGAAGATGGCCATCGGAGAGGGGTTCCCCCTCCGGCAGGGTGCTGGAACGGGTCTAGATTGGTTTTCAGTGGCTACGGAGGCTTGTGGCGGTGGAACTCTCGATCTATTCTGCTCCCTGATGGTTTTAGGGTATATTGGTATATATAGGAGGAAGAAATACGTCAGGGGAGCCACGAGGGGCCCACGAGGGTGGAGGGCGCGCCCACACCCCCCTGCCTCGTGCCTTACTCGTTGCTTCCCTTACGTACACCCAAGTCTTCTGGATTGCTTCCGTTCCAAAAATAAGTTCCGTGAAGTTTCAGGTCAATTGGACTCCGTTTGATTTTCCTTTTCTGTGATACTCTAAAACAAGGAAAAACAGAAACTGGCACTGGGCTCTAGGTTAATAGGTTAGTCCCAAAAATCATATAAAATAGCATATAAATGCATATAAAACATCCAAGGTTGATAATATAATAGCATGGAAAAAATCAAAAATTATAGATACGTTGGAGACGTATCAACATCCCTAAGCTTAATTCCTGCTCGTCCTCGAGTAGGTAAATGATAAAAACAGAATTTTTGATTTGGAATGCTACCTAACATATTTGTCCATGTAGTTCTCTTTATTGTGGCAAGAATATTCATATCCATAAGATTCAAGACAAAAGTTTAATATTGACATAAAAATAATAATACTTCAAGCATACTAACCAAGTAATCATGTCTTCTCAAAATAACATGGCCAAAGAAAGCTATCCCTACAAAATCATATAGTCTGGCTGTGCTCTATCTTCACCACACAAAAAATTTAAATCATGCACAACCCCGATGACAAGCCAAGCAATTGTTTCATACTTTTGATGTTCTCAAACTTTTTCAATCTTCACGCAATACATGAGCGTGAGCCATGGACATAGCACTATAGGTGGAATAGAATGGTGGTTGTGGAGAAGACAAAAAGGGAGAAGATAGTCTCACACCAACTAGGCATATCAACGGGCTATGGAGATTCCCATCAATAGATATCAATGTGAGTGAGTAGGGATTGCCATGCAACGGATGCACTAGAGCTATAAGTGTATGAAAGCTCAACAAAAGAACTAAGTGGATGTGCATCCAACTTGCTTGCTCATGAAGACCTAGGGCAATTTTGAGGAAGCCCATCATTGGAATATACAAGCCAAGTTCTATAATGTAAAATTCCCACCAGTATATGAAAGTGACAACATAGGAGACTCTCTATCATGAAGATCATGGTGCTACTTTGAAGCACACGTGTGGTAAAAGGATAGTAGCATTGCCCCTTCTCTCTTTTTCTCTCATTTTTTTATTTGGGCCTTTTCTCTTTTTATGGCCTCTTTTTTTATTTGGGCCTTTTCTCTTTTTTATGGCCTTTTTTAGTCCGGAGTCTCATCCTGACTTGTGGGGGATTCATAGTCTCCACCATCCTTTCCTCACTGGGACAATGCTCTAATAATGATGATCATCACACTTTTATTTACTTACAAGTCAAGAATTACAACTCGATACTTAGAACAAAACATGAATCTATATGAATGGCTCCGACGGTATACCGGGATGTGCAATGACTCGTGAGTGACATGTATGAAAGAATTATGAATGGTGGTTTTGCCACAAATACGATGTCAACTACATGATCATGCAAAGCAATATGACAATGATGGAGCGTGTCATAATAAATGGAACGGTGGAAAGTTGCATGGCAATATATCTCGGAATGTCTATGGAAATGCCATGATAGGTAGGTATGGCGACTATTTTGAGGAAGGTATATGGTGGGTGTATGATACCGGCGAAAAGTGCACGGTATTAAAGAGGCTAGCAATGGTGGAAGAAAGAGAGTGCGTATAATCCATGGACTCAACATTAGCCATAAAGAACTCATATACTTATAGCAAAAATCTACAAGTTATCAAAGCAAAGTATAACGCGCATGCTCCTAGGGGGATAGATTGGTAGGAAAAGACCATCGCTCGTCCCCGACCGCCACTCATAAGGACGACAATCAATAAATAAATCATGCTCTGACTTCATCACATAATGGTTCACCATACGTGCATGCTACGTGAATCACCAACTTTAACACAAGTATCTCTCAAATTCACAACTACTCAACTAGCATGACTCTAATATCACCATCTTCATATCTCAAAACAATCATCAAGTATCAAACTTCTCATAGTATTCAATGCACATTATATGAAAGTTTTTATTATATCCCTTTTGGATGCCCATCATATTAGGACTAAATTCATAACCAAAGCAAATTACCAAGCTGTTTAGGACTCTCAAAATAATATAAGTGACTCATGAGAGTTCATCTATTTCTATAAAATAAAATCACCACCGTGCTCTAAAAAGATATAAGTGAAGCACTAGAGCAAATGACAAACTACTCCAAAAGATATAAGTGAAGCTCAATGAGTAGTCGAATAATTATGCAACTATGTGAAGACTCTCTAACATTTAAGAATTTCAGATCTTGGTATTTTATTCAAGCAGCAAGCAAAACTAAATAAAATGACATTCTAAGAATGGCAAACATCATGTGAAGAAGCAAAAACTTAGGATCAACCGTAACTAACGATAGTTGTTGAAGAAGAAAGGTGGGATGCCAACCGGGGCATCCCCAAGCTTAGACGCTTGAGACTTCTTGAAATATTATCTTGGGATGCCTTGGGCATCCCCAAGCTTGAGCTTTTGTGTCTCCTTAATTCCTCTCATATCACGGTCTCCCTAAATCTCAAAAGCTTCATCCACACAAAACTCAACAAGGACTCGTGAGATAAGTCAGTATAAACCAATGCAAAAAAACTTACCATACTCTACTATAGCAAATCACTAAAATTATTATTCAACATTGCATACTAAATTGCTCTGCATATTTAATAGTCCTATCCTCAAATAGAATCATTAAAGAAGCAAACATATGCAAACAATGCAAACATAACAGCAATCTGCCTAAACAGGACAGTCTGTAAAGAATGTAGCAAGATCCATACTTCCCTAGCTCCAAAAATTATGAAAGAAAATTACCACTGTAGTAAATTTATCAGATATTAATATGCAAAAGGTTTCAACATTTTATCACATTCTGAATTTTCTAGGTAATTATTGCACCAGCGGTAAACTTTCTGTTTTCTAACAGCAACATGAAGACTTATAAAAAAAGGCATAGTAATGGCTATCAATGCCACTTTTATTGAAATAAAAGATGCAAAACATTGTTCTAAATGACAGCAAGCAAATCCAAATAAAATAAATTGATGCTCCAAGCAAAACACATATAATGTGGTGAATAAAAATATAGCTCCAAGTAAAGTTACCGATGAACGAAGACGAAAGAGGGGATGCCTTCCGGGGAATCCCCAAGCTTAGGCTCTTGGTTGTCCTTGAATATTATCTTGGGGTGCCTTGGGCATCCCCAAGATTAGGCTCTTGCCACTCCTTATTCCATAGTCCATCGAATCTTTACCCAAACTTGAAAACTTCACAACACAAAACTTAACAGAAAACTTGTAAGCTCTGTTTGTATAAGAAAATAAATCACCACTTAGGTACTGTTGTGAACTCATTCTAAATTCATATTGGTGTAATATATACTGTATTCCAACTTATCTATGGTTCATACCCTCCGATACTACTCATAGATTTGTCAAAATAAGCAAACAACACATAGAGAACAGAATCTGTCAAAAACAGAATAGTCTGTAGTAATCTGTAGGTTTCGAATACTTCTGCAACTCCAAACATCCTGAGAAATTAGGAAGTCCTAGGAAATTTTTTTATTAATCTACTGCAAGTGGAATTGGTATTTTATCGCTCTCTGGTAAAAAATGAAAATTATTCTCATGAGTGCATACTTTCTGTTTTTTACAGCAAGATCAAATAGCAATCACCCAAGAAGATCCTAAAGGCTTTACTTGGCACAAACACTAATTAAAACATGAAAAAACACAATCATAACAGAGAATAGATGATTAATTTATTACTAAACAGGAACAAAAAGCAAGGAGCAAAAATAAAATTGGGTTGCCTCCCAACAAGTGCTATCGTTTAACGCCCCTAGCTAGGCATGATGATTTCAATGATGCTCACATAAAAGATAAGAATTGAAACATAAAGAGAGCATCATGAAGAACATGACTAGCACATTTAAGTCTAACCCACTTCCTATGCATAGGGATTTGTGAGCAAACAACTTATGGGAACAATAATCAATTAACATAGGAAGGCAAAACAAGCATAACTTCAAAACTTTAAGCACATAGAGAGGAAACTTGATATTATTGCAATTCCTACAAGCATATATTCCTCCCTCACAATAATTTTCAATAGCATCATGAATGAATTTAACAATATAACTATCACATAAAGCATTCTTTTCATGATCTACAAGCATAGAATTTTTATTACTCTCCACATCAGCAAATTTCTTCTCATGAATAGTAGTGGGAGCAAACTCAACAAAATAACTATCATGGGATTGAAAATTGAAATCAAGATGACAAGTTTCATTGTTATCATTATTCTTTAAAGCGTACGTGTCATCACAATAGTCATCATAGATAGGAGGCATGCTTTCATCAAATAAATTTGTTCATCAAAACTTGGGAGACAAAAAATATCATCTTCATCAAACATAGCTTCCCCAAGCTTGTGGCTTTGCATATCATTAGCATCATGGATATTCAAGGAATTCATACTAACAACATTGCAATCATGCCCATCATTCAAATATTTAGTGCAGAACATTCTAATGCATTCTTGTTCTAGCACTTGAGCACAATTTTCCTTTCCATCATACTCACGAAAGATATTAAAAAGATGAAGCGTATGAGGCAAACTCAATTCCATATTTTTTTGTAGTTTTCTTTCATAAACTAAACTAGTGCTAAAACAAGAAACAAAAAGATTCAGTTGCAAGATCTAAAGATATACCTTCAAGTGCTAACCTCCCTGGCAATGGCGCCAGAAAAGAGCTTGATGTCTACTACACAACCTTCTTATTATAGACGTTGTTGGGCCTCCAAGTGCAAAGGTTTGTAGGACAGTAGCAAATTTCCCTCAAGTGGATGACCTAAGGTTTATCAATCCATAGGAGGCATAGGATGAAGATGGTCTCTCTCAAGCAACCCTGCAACCAAATAACAAAGAGTCTCTTGTGTCCCCAACACACCCAATACAATGGTAAATTGTATAGGTGCACTAGTTCGGTGAAGAGATGGTGATACAAGTGGTATAAGGATGGTAGATAAAGGTTTATGTAATATGAAAATATAAAAACAACAAGGTAACTAATGATAAAAGTGAGCACAAACAGTATTGCAATGCGTTGAAACAAGGCCTAGGGTTCATACTTTCACTAGTGCAAGTTCCCTCAACAATAATAACATAATTGGATCATATAACTATCCCTCGACATGCAACAAAGAGTCACTCCAAAGTCACTAATAGCGGAGAACAAACAAAGAGATTATGGTAGGGTACGAAACCACCTCAAAGTTATCCTTTCTGATCAATCTATTCAAGAGTCCGTAGTAAAATAACGCGAAGCTATTCTATCCGTTCAATCTATCATAGAGTTCGTAGTAGAATAACACCTTAAGACACAAATCAACCGAAACCCTAATGTCACCTAGATACTCCAATGTCACCTCAAGTATCTGTGGGTATGATTATACGATATGCATCACACAATCTCAGATTCATCTACTCAACCAACACAAAGAACTTCAAAGAGTGGCCCAAAGTTCCTACTGGAGAGTCAAGACGAAAACGTGTGCCAACCCCTATGCATAGGTTCATGGGTGGAACCCGCAAGTTGATCACCAAAACATACATCAAGTGGATCAATAGAATACCCCATTGTCACCACGGGTATCCCACGCAAGACATACATCAAGTGTTCTCAAATCCTTAAAGACTCAATCTGATAAGACAACTTCGAAGGGAAAACTCAATCCATTACAAGAGAGTAGAGGGGGAGAAACATCATAAGATCCAACTATAATAGCAAAGCTCGTGATACATCAAGATCGTACCACCTCAAGAACACGAGAGAGAGAGAGAGAGAGATCAAACACATAGCTACTGGTACATACCCTCAGCCCCGAGGGAGAACTACTCCCTCCTCATCATGGAGAGCACCGGGGTGATGAAGATGGCCACCGAAGAGGGGTTCCCGCTCCAGCAGGGTGCCGGAACGGGTCTAGATTGGTTTTCGGTGGCTACGGAGGCTTCTGGCGGCGAAACTCCCGATCTTTTCTGCTCCCTGATGGTTTTAGGGTATATTGGTATATATAGGAAGAAGAAATACGTCAGGGGAGCCACTAGGGGCCCACGAGGGTGGAGGGCGCGCCCAGGGGGGTGGGCGCGCCCCCCTGCCTTGTGCCTTCCTCGTTGCTTCCCTTACATACACCCCAAGTCTTCTGGATTGCTTCCGTTCCAAAAATAAGTTCCGTGAAGTTTCAGGTCAATTGGACTCCGTTTGATTTTCCTTTTCTGTGATACTCTAAAACATGGAAAAAACAGAAACTGGCACTGGGCTCTAAGTTTATAGGTTAGTCCCAAAAATCATATAAAATAACATATAAAATATCCAAGGTTGATAATATAATAGCATGGAACAATAAAAAATTATAGATACGTTGGAGACGTATCAATACACCTCCCAAAATGTTTTTATCTCTAAATTTTTTGCTTTGAGCTCTGACACCTCTACAAATCCCTACTTCCCTCTACGAAGGGCCTTTATTTTACTTTATGCATTTTTATTTTGAGTCTCCATCTTCTCTTATAAAAACACCAACTAGGAGGCAATATGATCGTACTTAAGTATTGGGTGTAGCTAATATTCGAGTATGTTTCATGAATGGATCAATGTTTGAGCATGATGGGCTAGGGATAACTTATTTTAGCATTGATATTTTGAAAGACATGGTTGCTTGTTGATATGCTTGAGTATCTAAATTATCATGTCAAAACTAGACTATTGCTTTGAACAACTAAAAGTCCAAATGTCCATGCTATAAAGAAAATAATATGATATGACATGATTGGCAACATTCCACATCAAAAATTCTGTTTTTATCACTTACTCGCTTGAGGACGAGTAGGAGTTATGCTTGGGGATGCTGATACGTCTCCAACGTATCTATAATTTTTGATTGTTCCATGCTGTTATATTATTAATCTTGGATGTTTTACAATCATTTATAGTCATTTTATATCATTTTTGGTACTAACCTATTGACATAGTGCCAAGTGCCAGTTGCTGTTTTTCCATGTTTTTTACATCGCAGAAAATCAATATCAGACGGAGTCCAAATGCCCAGAAACTTTACAGAGAATTTTTATGGGCCAGAAGGAACACAATGGGCCCTGGCTGCGCCAGGGGGTGCTCCGAGGGGGGCACAACCCACCAGGGTGCGCCAGGAGGTCCAGGCATGCCCTGGTGGGTTGTGCCCACCTTGGGTGCCCTATGGACCGCCTCTTTGCTCTATGAATACCCCAATATCCCAGAAAACCTAGAGGGGGTGACGAAATATTCATCCAGCTGCTGTAGAGTCCAGAACCACCAGATCCAATCTATACACCATCTCGGATGGGGTTCACCACCTCCATTGGTGCCTCTCCGATGATGCGTGAGTAGTTCTTTGTAGACCTTCGGGTCCGTAGTTAGTAGCTAGATGACTTCCTCTCTCTCGCTGGATTCTCAATACAATGGTCTCTTGGAGATCCATATGATATAACTCTTTTTGCGGTGTATTTGTTGGGATCTGATGAACTTTGAGTTTATGATCAGTTATATCTTTTTATATCCATGACAGTTATTTGAGTTTCTTTGATCTCTTATATGCATGATCTCTTATAGCCTCGTATTTCTTCTCTGATATTCTTTTTGGCCAACTTGATCTATTTATCTTGCAATGGGAAGAGGTGTTTTGTAGTGGGTTCGGTCTTACATTGCTTGATCCCAGTGACAGAAAGGGAAATGACACGTATGTATCATTGCTACTAAGGATAAAATGATGGGGTCTATGTCTACATAGATAGATCTTGTCTACATCATGTCATCGTTCTTATTGCATTATTCTGTTTCTCCATGAACTTAATACACTAGATGCATGATGGATAGCGGTCGATGTGTGGAGTAATAGTAGTAGATGCAGGCAAGAGTCGGTCTACTAATCTTGGACGTGATGCCTATATAATGATCATTGCCTGGATATCATCATAATTATTTGAAGTTCTATCAATTTCCCAACAGTAATTTGTTTACCCACCATTTGCTATTTTTCTCGAGACAAGCCACTAGTGAAACCTACAGCCCCGGGTCTTCTTTCTCATATATTTGCCTTTGCGATCTACTTTTCTCTTGCATTTATTTTCAGATCTATTAAACCAAAAATACAAAAATACCTTGCTGCAATTTTTCCTTATTTATTTTATTTAGCATTTGATCTATCAATTTACTACAAATTTATCTCACGTCCGTTTGCCACTTGAGGCGCCGTACCCCGAAAGGGGTTGACAACCCCTTTAACACGTCGGGTTGCGAGGATTTGTTATCTGTGTGCAGGGGTTGTTTACGTTGTGTTGTTTGGTTCTCCTACTGGTTCGATAACCTTGGTTTTATATCTGAGCGAAATACCTACCGCTGTTGTGCTGCATCATCCCTTCCTCTTTGGGGAAATACCGACGTAGCTTCAAGCGACATCAATGGCTCATTTTTCTAGCTTTAGTTTCCTTTTTGACACTTCAACCAGTCCATTATCCGCGCGTCTGAAAACTTGACCCTAAAATATAAGTGCCTACTCTAAATGGGACATTTAAACTTGACCTACACAACATGAATATAACAAGACGAATGGGCTACCCTTCAACCATTTTTACCAGGCTAACCCCAAAACTTGCTAGTTTTCATTGAAGGGTACCCTTTCATTGATTGATTTATCCGAAGTGCTTGTCTACGACACCATATCCATCTAGCGACATCTCACGTCAAATAAGATAGAAATAGCAAGCAAAACACAGATAACCAACGACATATCAAATAAGGGTAGCAAGCATAACATAGTTCTTAGGGGATAACACGACAGAGATAAAAAGTTCACGGTACAACCAACAACATAATTAAGATAGAAATATATAAAAGATAAAAAGCCCTAACACCCTAGGGTAAGACAAGCTTCACGAGACCGGGCCTTCACCACCATCTTCATTGCACCTCCTCTTCACTGCTCCTCCATGCCGTCCTCGCCGATGTAGTAGGGGAGGCTGTGCATACCATTGTGGGTGGGGAAGATGCTATTGAAGTCTATGAAGATGTTGTAGGTGGTGAATGCGATGAACTCGCACCCACACCAAAACACCTTGACGAGGAGCTAGTACGCATCGAATCTGTTGATGAAGTTTGCGATGAGCCCTATCGGCGGAGTGGTGGAGTTTGGACGCACTTCCTCCAGTCGGAACATCATCGGTGAGCCCGCCGGGAGGTGGGCGAAGCCCGCACATAGGAACCATTGGGCAAACTCCTTTCCACACGACACGACACGCAATATTATGACTACAGTATGGCCTTCATATTTGATAGCAATCATGACAGGCCGCGGTATTAGCGTTAGAGAAAGGAAAGGAATTGAGGTCCCTCCACCTACAACTAATAAAGCTCCGCCTTTGGGGACTACTACAACATATAGGCATTTGAAGGACCAAACCACCTACTAAGGACTTTGACACCCAGCCCTTAAGAAGCAGCGTGAGAACGCCCACACGTGGAGCGTCATCTCCACAAGGACACCGGCGAGATACCGCCTCTCCAAGCACGGTAAGTGGGAGTTGGAAGGTGGGGCCGTTGTACTGCATCCTCGCCTGGCTTTGAGAGTGCTCTAGGTTTGGGTGAAGAAGAGAAGGGGAGGCACAAATGGATGTGTGGATAATAGGTGGAGGCATGGGTGGTTTAAATAGAGAAAGGGGAGGGGAAGGGGAGTGGCACCAACCACGCTTTGGATTTGCTATGTTCAAACAAGCGGCATCGATCGATATGCCACTTTAATTGCCACGTTGAATAGATGCGAGTGGATCAAAAACTTTGAAACGATTCTCTACATCGAGGAGACAAGCGTGCGAGATGAGATGAACCAGCAGCAGCGACCGTCCCTGCGTCCGTTGCGGCTTGTGTGCAGAAAGAGGCTGATACGTCCATTTTGCATCATGCTTTTATATCAATATTTATTGCATTATGGACTGTTATTTCACTTTATGTCACAATACTTATGGCTATTCTCTCTTATTTTACAAGGTTTACATAAGGAGGGAGAATGCCGGCAGCTGGAATTCTAGGCTGGGAAAGGAGCAAATATTAGAGACCTATTCTGCGCAACTCCAAAAGTCCTGAAACTCCACAGAACATCTTAAAATAAATAAAGAAAAATCCCCGTCAAATATGAAGGCCAGGGGGCCCACACCCTGCTCACGAGGGTGGAGAGCACCCCCCCTAGGGCGCCCCCCCTACCTCGTGGGCCCCCTGGTGGCTCTTCGACGCCCATCTTCTCCTATGAAGTCTTTCGATGAGAAAAAATAGGAAGGAACTTTTCGGGACGAGACTCCGCCGCCATGAGGCGGAACCTTGGCGGATCCAATCTGGAGCTCCGGCAGAGCTGTTCTGCCGGGGATACTTCCCTTCGGGAGGGGGAAATCATCACCATCTTCATCACCAACGCTCCTCTCGTCGGGAGAGGGCAATCTCCATCAACATCTTCAACAGCACCATCTCATCTCCAAACCCTAGTTCATCTCTTGTATCCAATTCTTGTCTCAAAGTCCGGGATTGGTGCTAGTAGGTTGCTAGTGGTGTTGATTACTCCTTGTAGTTGATGCTAGTTGGTTTATTTGGTGGAAGATCATATGTTCAGATCCTATATGCATATTATTACCCCTCTGATTATGAACATGAATATGCTTTGTCAGTAATTACGTTCGTTCCTGAGGACAAGGGAGAAGTCTTGCTATGAGTAGTCATGTGAATTTGGTATTCGTTTGATATTTTGATAAGATGTATGTTGTTTAGCCTCTAGTGGTGTTATGTGAACGTCGACTACATAACACTTCACCATTATTTGGGCCTAGAGGAAGGCATTGGGAAGTAATAAGTACATGATGGGTTGCTAGAGTGACAAAAGCTTAAACCCTAGTTTATGCGTTGCTTCATAAGGGGCTGATTTGGATCCATATGTTTCATGCTATGGTTAGGTTTACGTTAATACTTTTGTTGTAGTTGCGGATGCTTGCAATAGAGGTTAATCATAAGTGGGATGTTTGTTCAAGTAAGAACAGCACCCAAGCACTGGTCCACCCACATATCAAATTATCAAAGTATCAAACGCGAATCATATGAACGTGATGAAAACTAGCTTGACAATATTCCCATGTGTCCTCGGGAGCGCTTTTCTTATTATAAGAGTTTGTTCCGGCTTGTCCTTTTCTACAAAGGGATTGGGCCATCTTGCTGCACTTTATTTACTTTTGTTACTTGTTGCTCGTTACAATCTATCTTATCACAAAACTATCTGTTACCACTTATTTCAGTATTTGCAGAGAATACCTTGCTGAAAACCGCTTATCATTTCCTTCTGCTCCTCGTTGGGTTCGACACTCTTACTTATCGAAAGGACTACGATCGATCCCCTATACTTGTGGGTCATCAAGACTCTTTTCTAACCTAGACAAGTTGTCTGCAACGGGGTTCTCAGCTCCCTTTCTATCAACAATATGCAAATCAAATTCTTGTAGCAAGAGAACCCATCTAATAAGTCTAGGTTTAGCATCTTTCTTTTCCATAAGATATTTAATAGCAACATGATCAGTTTGAATAGTTACTTTAGAATCAATAATATAAGATCTGAACTTATCACAAGCAAATACAACTGCTAAAAGCTCTTTTTCAGTAGTAGCATAATTTCTTTGAGCATTGTCTAGAGTCTTACTAGCATAATGAATAACATTTAATTTCTTATCAACTCTTTGCCCTAGAACAACACCTACAGCATAATCACTAGCATCACACATAATTTCAAAGGGTAAGTTCCAATCAGGTGGTTGAACAATAGGTGCAGTGACTAATGCTTTCTTAAGTATTTCAAATGCTTCTACACAATCATCATCAAAGACAAATGGTATATCTTTTTGCAATAAATTAGTCAGAGGCCGAGAAATTTTTGAGAAGTCCTTAATGAACCTCCTGTAAAATCCGGCATGGCCAAGGAAACTTCTTATACCTTTGATGTCCTTGGGACATGGCATCTTTTCAATAGCATCAGCCTTGGCTTTATCAACTTTAATACCTCTTTTAGAAACTTTATGCCCCAAGACAATACCTTCATTAACCATAAAGTGGCACTTTTCCCAATTCAAGACAAGATTAGTTTCTTCACATCTCTGCAAAACTCGATGAAGATTGCTCAAGCAATCATCAAAAGAGGAACCATAGACGGAAAAGTCATCCATGAAAACCTCACAAATCTTTTCACAAAAGTCAGACAATATAGCCATCATGCATCTTTGAAAGGTAGCAGGTGCATTACATAAACCAAAAGGCATACGTCTATAAGCAAAAGTACCAAAAGGGCATGTAAAAGTAGTCTTTGATTGATCTCTAGCCGACACAGGTATTTGAGAGAAACCAGAATAACCATCTAGAAAGCAATAGTGTGTATGTTTGCATAATATTTCTAGCATTTGATCAATAAAAGGTAAGGGGTAATGATCTTTCTTAGTAGCTTTATTTAATTTGCAGAAATCAATTACCATCCTATAACCTGTGATAATTCTTTGTGGAATCAATTCATCTTTATCATTAGGGACAACAGTAATACCTCCCTTCTTACGGACACAATGGACAGGACTTACCCACTCACTATCAGCAACGAGATAGATTATACCTGCCTCCAGAAGCTTTAGTATTTCTTTTCTTACCACTTCCTTCATTTTAGGATTCAGACGTCGTTGAGGATCACGAACTGGTTTGGCATCTGCTTCCAAATTTATTTTATGTTGACATAGAGTGGGACTAATGCCCTTAAGATCATCAAGAGTATATCCAATAGCAGCATGATGCTTCTTCAGAGTTTTCAATAATCTTTCTTCTTCATGCTCTGAAAGGTTAGCACTAATAATAACATGATATATCTTCTTTTCATCAAGATAAGCATATTTAAGATTATTAGGCAAAGGTTTAAGCTCAAACACGGGATCACCCTTGGGTGGAGGTGGATCCCCTAAAATTTCAACAGGCAAATTGTGTTGCAGAATAGGTTCCTGTTTAAAGAATACTTCATCTATTTCTCTTCTTTCGTTCATGAACATATCATTTTCATGGTCTAGCAAATAGTGTTCTAAAGGATCACTAGGAGGTACGGCAATAGAAGCAAGACCAATAATTTCATCCTTACTAGGTAATTCTTCCTCACGATGTTGTTTACTAAATTTAGAGAAATTAAACTCATGAACCATATCATCCAAGCCAATAGTAACAACATTCTTTGTGCAGTCTATGGTAGCATTGATAGTATTTAAGAAGGGTCTACCAAATATAATGGGACAAAAACTATCTTGTGGGGAACCAAGAACAAGAAAATCAGCAGGATATTTAGTTTTCCCACACAAGACTTCAACATCTATAACAATTCAAATTGGTGCAATAGTATCTCTATTGGCAAGTTTAATTGTGACATCAATATCTTCTAACTCAGCAGGTGCAATTTCATTCTTAATTTCTTCGTATAAGTCAATAGGTATTACACTAGCACTAGCACCCATATCACATGATCCATGATAACAATGATCTCCTATTTTAACAGAAATAACAGGCACGCCTACCACAGGTCTATGTTTATCTTTATCACAGGGTTTAGCAATTCTAGCAGTTTCACCTTTGAACTGAATAACATGCCCATCAATATTATCAGATAAGAGATCTTTAACAATAGCAATATTAGGTTCTACCTTAACTTGCTCAGGAGGTGTATAAGTTCTAATATTGCTTTTACGAACAACAGTTGAAGCTTTAACATGATCCTTTATTTTAACAGGGAAAGGTGGTTTCTCAACATAAGAAGTAGGAACAATAGGATCATTATAAGTGACAGTCTTTTCTTCAACTTTAATAGGCGCAGCTACTTTTAATTCTATGGGAGGATGATATTTAAACCACTTCTCCTTAGGGAGATCAACATAAGTAGCAAAAGATTCACAGAAAGAAGCTACTATCTCAGAGTCAAGTCCATATTTAGTGCTAAACTTACGGAAAATATCGGTGTCCATAAAAGATTTAACACAATCAAACTTAGGTGTCATACCTGACTCCTTACCTTCGTCGAGGTCCCAATCTTCAGAGTTGCGTTTAATTCTATCCAATAAATTCCATCTGAATTCAATAGTCTTCATCATAAAAGAGCCAGCACAAGAAGTATCGAGCATGGTGCGATTGTTATCAGAAAACCGAGCATATAGATTTTGAATAATCATTTCTCTTGAGAGCTCATGATTGGGGCATGAATATAACATTGATTTAAGCCTCCCCCAAACTTGAGCAATGCTTTCTCCTTCGCGAGGCCAGAAATTATATATATATAATTGCAATCACGATGAACAAGATGCATAGGGTAATACTTTTGATGAAATTCCAACTTCAATCTTTTATAGTCCCATGATGTCATATCATCACATAGCCTATACCATATCAATGCGTCTCCCTTCAAAGATAAAGGGAAAACCTTCTTCCTAGCAACATCATCGGGTATACCTGCAAGCTTAAATAATCCACAAACTTCATCCACATATATTAAGTGCTCATTAGGATGCTTTGTTCCATCTCCTGTAAAAGGGTTAGCTAGCAGTTTTTCCATCATACCTGCAGGAAATTCAAAAGGAGTTTCATTTTCAGTAGGTTCAGTAGGTTGAGGAGCAACCGTTTTCTCTACTGGACAGGGTGAAGATACCCCGAACAAGCCCCTCGGAGAATTACTTTCCATAGTAACAAGTGACAGTAAATTTCAGCACACTATATAAATTTTTCCTTACCAAATTCCACCTACCAAAGGCGCTACACTCCCCGTCAACGGCGCCAGAAAAGAGTCTTGATGACCCAAAAGTATAGGGGATCGATCGTAGTCCTTTCGATAAGTAAGAGTGTCGAACCCAACAAGGAGCAGAAGGAAATGATAAGCGGTTTTCAGCAAGGTATTCTCTGCAAGTACTGAAATAAGTGGTAACAGATAGTTTTGTGATAAGATAGATTGTAACGAGCAACAAGTAACAAAAGTAAATAAAGTGCAGCAAGGTGGCCCAATCCTTTTGTAGCAAGGGACAAGCCGGAACAAACTCTTATAATAGGAAAAGTGCTCCTGAGGACACATGGGAATATCGTCAAGCTAGTTTTCATCACGTTCATATGATTCACGTTCGACACTTTGATAATTTGATATGTGGGTGGACCAGTGCTTGGGTGCTGTTCTTACTTGAACAAACATCCCACTTATGATTAACCTCTATTGCAGAGGCCGGTCAGCGTCCGTGGCGGCTCCTGTGCAGAAAGAGGTCGGTCAACGCGTCATGGCGGCGGGCATCAGCGCATGCAGGTAGGCTAGCTGCGAGCATGCATAGCTAGCCAGCTGGACATGTCGTGCATGCATAGTTGGAGGATACAAAGTATGTCTAGAAGGGGGCTTGATTAGACTACTTGACCAAATAAAAATCTAGAATTTTCCCAATTTTAAGTCTTGGCAGATTTTAGCAACTTAACACAAGTCAAGCAATCAACCTACACATGCAATTCTAAGAGTATAGCAGCAGAATGTAAATCATTGCATATGAAGGTAAAGGGGAGGAATTTTGAGGGAGCAAACGCAATGTAGACACGGAGATTTTTGGCGTGGTTTCGATAGGTGGTGCTATCGTACATCCACATTGATGGAGACTTCAACCCATGAAGGGTAATGGTTGCCTGAGTCCACGGGGGCTCCACCCACGAAGGGTCCACGAAGAAGCAACCTTGTTTATCCCACCATGGCCATTGCCCACGAAGGACTTGCCTCACTTGGGTAGATATTCACGAAGTAGGCGATCTCCTTGCCCGTACAAAGTCCTTGGTTCAACTCCATAATCTTGATGGAGGCTCCCAAATGACACCTAACCAATCTAGGAGACACCACTCTCCAAAAGGTAATAGATGGTGTGTTGATGAAGAACTCGTTGCTCTTGTACTTCAAATGATAGTCTCCCCAACACTCAATTCTCTCTCACAGATTTGGATATGGTGGAAAGATGATTTGAGTGGAAAGCAACTTGGGGAAGGCTAGAGATCAAGATTCTTGTGGTTGGATTGGAATGTCTTGGTCTCAACACATGAGTAGGTGGTTCTCTCTCAAAAATGAGCAGTGGAAGTGTAGGCACGTTCTGATGGCTCTCTCTTTTATGGATAGGAGGGTGGAGGGGTATATATAGCATCCACACAAAATCTAACCATTACACACAATTTACCAAACTCGGTGGGACCGAATAGTGAAACTTGGTTAGACCGATATGGTTCAAAATGTGAACGTTAGGCTTTTCGGTGGGACCGACATGATCAACTTGGTGGGACCGATGCGTTAGGGTTAGGGCACAACTTGATCTCGGTTTGACTGATTAATTCAACTCGGTGAGACCGATTTCAGTAGCAAGCAAAAAAGAGTTGGTCAGGCAAACTCGGTGGGACCGATCGCTCATTTTGGTGAGACCTAAATGTTATGAAAAGGAAACAGAGAGTTTGCATTGCGAACTCGGTGGGACCGATCGCTCATCTCGGTTGGACCGAAATGTTACGAAGGGAAACAGAGAGTTTGCAATCCCATCTCGGTGAGAGCGAACTGATTAGGGTTTGTGGATATGGCTATGTCAAGTGAACTCGGTGGCGCCGGATAGATCAAATCGGTGGGGCCGAGTTTGACTTTAGGTTTAGGACATATGTGGAAATGAGAAAGTGGTTGAGGGATTTTGGAGCATATCACTAAGCATTTTGAGCAAGCAAGCCATTAAGCAACACCTCATCCCCTTTTAATAGTATTGACTTTTTCTATGGACTCAATGTGATCTTGGATCACTAAAATGAAAATGTAGAGTCTTGAGCTTTTGCCAATATGTGTCCTTAGCATTTTGAGGGGTCCACATCTCTAGTCCATGCCATGCCAATCATTGAACTTTCTGAAATGATTATCTTGAAAGAATATTAGTTCAATGAGCTATATGTTGTTAAGAATTACCAAAACCACCCAGGGATTAGTTGCACTTTCAATCTCTCCCTTTTTGGTAATTGATGACAACATATAGATCAAAGCTTCAACAAATTATAATAAGAATGAAATACATCGTCGCTTTGAGAAGTATGTGATAAGCAAGAGCTCCCCCTAAATTTGTGAATTATTTAAAATTTGATTTTGAATGCAAATGCACAATCGATTAGGATCATGGGTTACTGTTCCATGTCACATACATCTTGGTGGAGCGCTCAAAATGATAGAATATGGAATATGCAATCATCACCAAGGCAAGATATGAATGATCATACATAAGAGATAGAATATCATTATTCAAGCACAAACATTAAAGTATGATATGATCAAGCACATGACCATACAAGTATCTCACACACACATAAGTAGAGTATCAACCAAACAAGCAAGCAAATAAAGTAGCAAGAGAGGCAAAAAGAATCAAAACACTCTCTGTCTCTCGAAGCCTATGATCTATACACTTTCTCCCCTTTGGCAACAAGTTACCAAAAAGCTTGAAAATGCATAGGGCTATGCAGCTCTCTAAGCTTGATCTCCGGGAGCTCTAGAGTGCGAAGGTGGTGTGGAGAGGAGTCCTGCAACGAATGCATCTGAAGAGGTCCGAGGAGCTGGTGGAGTTGCAACTAGAGGAGCAACTGAGGTGGTAGCTGCAGGTGCTGACACTGTAGATCTGAGAGCAGTAGCAACTGGCACAGCTGTGGACCTTGGTGCCCTTGGTACTTGCTGAAAAGCATATGTTGTAGGTCCCTCATCCCTGTCTTCAAGCTCTTCTTGAATCTTCTCCACGACTGACTGTATTTCTGTGACCTTCACATCTAGATCATGTATTTTTGTCTTGATAATCCTTTCAAGACTCTCTTGATTTTGAGTTAGGGTGGCCAAAACTTTCTCAATCCTCAAAGTAGCTTGAATGAGATAACCAAGTTGATCTTGTTTGGACTTGAGAAATATCTAGGATGCCTCTTCAGCACTTGGTGTCTTGGCTGCCTTCTCTGCTTTTGCTTTTTCTCTCTTCTCCTGAGCCTCTACTGATGTAGAATGTGAAGCATCCATGACAACCGTGTTATCCTCTGAAAGATCGTGGATGTTGCCTAGAGGGGGGGTGAATAGGCGTTTTAAAATAATTATGGTTTAGGCTTGAACAAATGCGGAATAAACCTAGCGGTTAATTTGTCAAGCACAAAACCTAAAACAACTAGGCTCACCTATGTGCACCAACAACTTATGCTAAGCAAGATAAGCAACTATGTGATAGCAAGATATATGACAAGAAACTATATGGCTATCACAAAGTAAAGTGCATAAGTAAAGGGGCTCGGGTAAGAGATAACCGAGGCACACGGAGACGACGATGTATCCCGAAGTTCACACCCTTGCGGATGCTAATCTCCGTCTGGAGCGGTGTGGAGGCACAATGCTCCCCAAGAAGCCACTAGGGCCACCGTAATCTCCTCACGCCCTCGCACAATGCAAGATGTCGTGATTCCACTAAGGGACCCTTGAGGGCGGTCACCGAACCCGTACAAATGGCAACCCTTGGGGGCGGTTACCGAACCCGTACACTTTGGCAACCCTTCGGGGCGGTCACCGGAACCCGTCAAATTTCTCGGAGTGATCTCCACAACCTAATTGGAGACCCCGACGCTTGCCCGGAGCTTTACACCATAATGATTGAGCTCCGAATACCACAAAGGTTGGGGTTAACTCCCCAACGACACCACAAAACTTCACCACAATGGAATATGGCTCCGAGGTGACCTCAACCGTCTAGGGCGCCCAAGCACCCAAGAGGAACAAGCTCAAGGGTACCAAGCACCCAAGAGTAATAAGCTTCTCAACTTGTAACTTCCACGTATCACAGTGGAGAACTCAAACCGATGCACCAAATGCAATGGCAAGGGCACACGGAGTGCCCAAGTCCTTCTCTCCCAAATCCCACCGAAGCAACAAATGCTAGGGAGGAAAGTGAGAGGAAGAACGAAGAAGAGAACATGAAGAACTCCAAGATCTAGATCCAAGGGGTTCCCCTCACATAGAGGAGAAAGTGATTGGTGGAAACGTGGATCTAGATCTCCTCTCTCTTTTCGCTCAAGAACTAGCAAGAATCATTGGAGGGATTGAGAGTTAGCAAGCTCGAAGAAGGTCAACAATGGGGGAAGAACACGAGCTAAAAGGATAAGGTTCATTGGGGAAGAATACCCCCTTTTATAGGTGGGAAAAAATCCAACCGTTATGCTCACAGCCCGCACAGAGCGGTACTACCGCTAGGGCGGTAGTACCCCTTTGAAAGATAACAGCGCGGAGGCAAAAAGGCCAGAAGAACCGTCAGAGCGGTAGTACCGCTTGACCTCATGGTACTACCGCTACGGGTAGCGGTACTACTGCTAAGGGTAGCGGTACTACTGCTTGCGAGCGGTACTAAAAAATTACATCCGGGCCTACCACCGCAGGACTTGGGACGAGTTTTTTGTCCGGAGCGGTACTACCGCTGTAGGAGCCACGGTAGTACCGCTCTGGAGCGGTAGTAAAAAATTACATCCGCTCCAATTCGCGGTAGTACCGCTGCAGCCTTTTCAGAACACCAAAACTGCCACAACTTTTGCAAACGGACTCCGAATTCGATGAAACCAAGTTTTTTGGAAAGCTAGTGACAAGGGCTAACACAATCTTGAAAGAAATATCAATAAGAAGCAAATTAGAAAAGTACCATAAGAAAATAGTGAGAACCCTTCCTCAGATAAGACCGGTAAAACCTCCAACACCGAAAACATCATAGAAGACGCATGTGAACTCCGTTTTCGATGAACTCAAGCTTGTCATCAAGATGACCATAAGCTCTAAGACTCACAAAGAGAACCAAACAAGAACCAAGAAACATGATGCAAGGATGCAATGGTTTGAGCTCTCGACGAACGATACGATCAAGCTACTCACTTGAGAGCCCCCCTTGATAGTACGGCTATCGATCCTATAACCCGGTCTCCCAACTACCACCACAAGACCGGTAAAATAGAAAACCTATCAAGGGCAAACCTTTGCCTCGCACATGATCCACTTGAGCTAGATGATGACGATCTTGTCCTCCTCAAGATGGACCACCTTTCTTGATTGCGTTGGGTCGATGGAGACTAGATGATTGCTCCCCCATACTCCACTATGGGTGAGCCACTCTTCGGCACATCTTCACAAGTCCATTGACACCACAATGGATGGCAAGCTTCAAGCACTTGATCTCTTCGTGATTCTCCACTTGAACTTGCACACGGCAATCTTGATGACGATCACCACTTGATGTCATCCTTCCCATGGGTTGTATGATATCATCCTCTTGACGCAAGCCCATGGACACGTACCTAACCCCACATAGACTCTCACATAGACCATGGGTTAGTACACAAAGTGCAATGGACAATGCTTACCATACCATGGGATCACTTGATCCCTCTCGGTACATCTTCTACTCTTTGTGAGTTGATCAACTTGATTCACTCTTGACTTAGTCTTGATCAACCTTGAATCTTTCCAACTCTCTTCGTTTGGATGATGTCTTGAAGGTAAACATGAATGATCACACAATCTTCTTCTTCAAGACATGCTTGCAATAAGCTCAACACTCACATGACCAATCTTTGGATAATTCCTTAATAGCACCTTGGTCAACCCATAAACTCCTTGAAACCAACACATGGACTTCAAGAAATGCCTATGGAAAAATCCTTCAAATATAACTCAATGCAACCATTAGTCCATAGAGAATGTCATCAATTACCAAAACCACACATGGGGGCACCGCATGTCCTTTCAATCTCCCCCATTTTGGTAATTGATGACAATCACTTTCAAGAGAGTTTATATAAGGAATTATGCATCACCATGCAATGCAACAACCAATAATGCATGCGTAGGAGATGCGTATGCTTAGGAACAAACCAAAGCCAGAAGAGACAACTCTCTAAACTTCTCCACAAAACTCTCTGAAACTTCTCCCCCATTGGCATCGATTGCCAAAATGGGCTAAAAGCTTAGAAGGCCAATATAAAATGTGTTCCTCCATAAATTGTGTATTTCTCAACAAGAGAGTGGAATGCAATACACATATCCAACGGTAAATACTTGGAGGAAGACAAACTATATTGAGGCCCAAAGATTGCAAAAGGAAGATATGCCACAAAGACATAATCAAAGAGAGAAACAAGCAATCAAGCAATCAAAGATACCAATTGAAGCAAGCTATCAAAAGATACCAATTGAACCAACTAGGCCAATGATCCTACGAGCCACATGAATAAAGGATATTATGATAAGAGCGGAGCAGTGTTCTAAAGAAACTAGAGAAGCTCCCCATGATTTGTGCACACATAAGAATTTTGTATTTGGATACAAAGTGCACAAAATAGGATCATAGCTCCCCCAAAATCAATAGAAACTTACAACAAGTGCAAGAGAGCATATAGGAAACTAAGCCTAGTACTTGCAACAAACACATGGTTGAGCAACAAGTAAAGAGGCAACTTAAGAGTGGGCTCAACCAAAAAGATGTGTGTGAGTCAAGGCAATGCACTTGAGAAGACTAATGTACAGAAGAGCATTAAGCATCAATAAAGTCTTCAAAGAATGAGGCACACGGTGCAAGGCCTATCATTCCCACACACAACTAGCAAATGGGTTCACAAGCTTACTAATAAGCATATAGAGAACCTATGCTTGTGACAACCCGCGGTGAAGATAGAAGATGAAAGGCGCATCAAGACGAGGGATGCCAATTAAGATGGCAAAAACCTCGTAAAGATAAGCATGAGGAAAATAATCTTCACCACACAAGAGCGCATCAAGATGCAACGATAGAAGACACGCACTCAAGGCAAAAGCTTTCACGGAGCCACCAAAGAAATAACATAAGAAAGACAAGGTGGACGTGAAAGAAAGGATATCATCTAGATATGCAACTTCTCTCAAGTGTATAAGATTCTAGGTAGACGAAATCATGATGATATATATCTACAAAGAAGGATGTACACCCGAAATAGTTACAACACGAAGGAACAAGATATCCAAAAGGAAGTCATACATATACCAATAAGATATTTGCTTGAGAGCATAGCACATGGCTATATATGGTCTTATTGTATATAAATGAATTCCAACCACACGAACATCAAAGACATCACAACTAGCAACAAGACATCATTGTTGGGATGCTTTGAGAAAGGAAACAAGTATCACAAGAAAGAATGGATAACATGCCATGATACAACCTACACAAGCTTGATGCAAGAAATGTGTGCATGAAGTATATGAAGATACTTGTTACCGAGAAAACATTGGAAGGATGTAGTAGATACCAATTGAAGGTACAAAGTAGTTCATTGATCATCCTAGCTTGACTCCAATAAGCACATGGTGACAACACCTTCCTTGTGAGTGAGCCGAGCATCCAATGCATCTCCACTTGTTCCTAGAACAACAACACAAACAAAATGGTACCCAAACTCATTGGGACCAAAGAGTTAGAGAACCAACAACACATAGGACAAACTCCACATAAATATGTGCATATAGATATGAAAATGAATTTCATGCACATCTCATCCAATTTGAGACTTGGTGGAGTTCCCCCTATATATTGGGTCAAAGAAAGAAAACATGCCAAAGAAACTACAAGAAGTAAATATGCATGCTCAAGACTTTCAAGAACCGAGACCAAAAGACAAAGAAATACCAAGCGAAGAAAAGATACCAAATGAATAAATCATCACTTGGAGGATATCCATAAAAGATACATCAAGGAATGAGATATCCATTGATACACTCAAAAAGAAAGATGTCAAACTCCCAAAAGAGAGAATGGTTCCAAACAAACCAAGCCCTCTACAAAGTTTCATGATGGCACAAAGCACCAAAAAGAAACGGCTTGCCTTCCACAAACACACACTTGATAAGGATCACAAGATGAGTGTTTTATAGAGAATAGGATAGCTCCCCCAAGACTAGTGCATTATAGAGAATTTGCATTTGAATACAAAATGCACGAGGTGGGATCACCACTTTCACTATATCTAGAAAACACTAGACAAGGTCAAGAAATTAACAAGATCCACAAGTGGTATGGAATACAATGGGAGTTGACACAATCCTAGGCAAGAGATAAAGCAAATAAAAGCAAAGGCCAATGTAAAGATGATCAATAATTTCTACCACACATAAGTGAGTACCAATTGTCAAAAGACAAGAAGTATTTGGAAATAATTCCCGGTGGTAGATAACAAGGATATCCGACATCATCTTCACACCAAACAAAAAGCAAATTGCAACTTGTAGAGCTAACATGCCACCTAGGAACAAGATAATTTACAATATCAATTCTAGGTGACAATATCTCAAATGTACACATTTTCTAGGCTAGTAATATACACATAGCATATTACTCCCCCATAATGTGATACCAATTAAAGATAAACAAGAGGCAAAATAAGATCCAACACGAGATAATTAATGGACAATATAGAATTTGAATTTCTCATGAGAAGACATACCACATAGCGACTAGATAATCTTGAAATATCAATACTAGATGGTATTACTCATGTACACACATATATAGGATTGTGAGGTGCACAAAGCACATCACTCCCCCATAATGGGATATTCCATTAATCTCTCACAAGAGCCAACTAAGAAAAGAACAAGATGCAAAAGGCTCAATGCATGACACACACGTACATGATGTGCAAACCAACACACACATACTTGATTGCTCAAGATAATCAAGTTGGAAGCACAACATATACAAACACATGCAAGGAACAAAACCAAACATGCAAAGGGGTAAGTAACTATCAATGTAAACACTTTAAGCACGAGTTACCGCATGGAGAAACATTGGATATAAGATAGAAACTTGATAATTCGAATAACTTGGCTTGAGACAATTAGAATGATGAAGTCCCCTTAATTCTTCATAAAGTAGCCAAGTCTCCAATGCCCTCCAACAACACCTATTGATCAAGTTTGAGCTTGTTGGTCCCCAACCAAGTTGGGTCCTAAGAGGTTAGTCACAATAGGCTTGGCTACCCAAATGGTTCTCTTCTTGACACCACTTTGAGTACCAACAACTTTGGCAAACACATTGCCAACCTTATCCTTCCCAAGAGAATAGATATCATCAATAATAATTGGGTTGGATAAGTTACCACTAGTGCATGAAGAGGCGAGGTGACCTTTCTCACGACATAAGTAGCAACGTCTACTCTTCACTTTCTTCTCACTTGATTTCTCAACTTGAGAAGCATTAGCTTGAGGATTCTTGGGAAGAGGACTTTCTTCAACTTGTGGTTGAGCATGAGATCGAACTTGTGGTCGCTTCCCTTGTTGCTTTTCACTAATGGCCTTCTTCTTCAATGGGCAAGATCTAACATGATGCCCTTCTACTTTGCACTTGAAGCAAACAATCTTGGCCGAATTCTTGACTTGTTCTTGGCCCTTCTTTTTGTTCATCTTGGACTTCTTCTTCTTGGAGTTGAATCCAAGTCCACCTTTGTCATTGGGGGATTTTTGCACACTCAAGATATTGTTGAGTGTGAATTTCCCTTCATGACTCTTTTCCAAGTCTTTCTTCAAAGAAGTGGCTTGGGCCTTGAGCTCTTTGATTTCCTCTACATGGTTAGTATCAACACAAGTACTAGAGGAAGTATAAGCTTCATTGTTAGAAAAACAAGGCAAGGAAAGCAATTCATCACAAGATGTACCAACATTGTGAGTAGATGAATTACAAGGACTAGCACAAGGCAACATAGCATTTTGACTAGAAGTAGTGCTAGTGTCCACATGAGGCTCGCTAGATGTTACCTTAGCAATCATGGCCTCATGAGCTATCTTTAGCACATTATGGGATACTAGAAGATCATCATGAGAGCTTGAGAGCTTTTCATGACTTTCTTCCAATTTCCCATAATTGCTAGATAGCAACTCAAGTTGAGCCCGTAGCTCAACATTCTCCTTCAAAATGGATGCTTCACAAGTAATAGAGTTAGTAGCACAAGCATCATCATTAACAACAAGAGGAGAGGACAACTTGGAAAGCTCTTTTAAATAAGAAGCTTCAAGTTGAGCATGAGACTCGGTGAGTTTGATGAGCTCACCCTTAATGACCCTTGAGCCATTTTCGAGGTGATCAAAATCCTCAAGGAGTCTAGCATGAGCAACTTCAAGTTTAGCATTTTTAGTTTCAAAATCATTGGCCTCCACAAGAGCTCTATCACAAGATTCCCTCACTCTAGATAATTCTAGAGCAAAAGTCTCCTCAAGAGATTCCTTGGTGGTTTGTTCAAGTTCAAGAGCTTGAGAGAGGTCCGCAATCTCATTAGCGTAATCACGCTCATGACCTTCCATTTTATCAATGGTGACCTCATGCTCCTCAAGATGAGATTCCAACTCATCAATATATTTCTTGCCCTCAGTAGCAATACACATGATTTCCATGAAGTTGGAACGAGCAATTTTATTCTTAAGAAGAGCTTTAAAAATCATTTCCCCCTTAATTTTTAAGGAGGCAACATCATCATTCTCTTCAGCATAATCAACATCATCATCACTCTTGCCATCATCAATATCATCACAAGATATATTGGGATTCAAAGTGGGAGATACCTTTGAAGCCTTGGCCATAAGGCAAAAGCAATAGATGATGATGTAGGATCCCTTGAAGCACCATTCAAGACCACATCTTGTTCCATGGAGTGTTGGGTTTCCTCTACATTGTTAGCACAACAACTCGAGGAAATACATGCATTTTTATCATGGCAACAAGACATAGCAAGCATATCATCATGAGATTTAGTCAAGCAATTTCTACATGATATGCAAGGACTATCAACACAAGCATGTGAAACATTTGGAGTGCTCGAAGTGCTAAAGTCCAAAGATGAAGCATTGCAATAAGAAAGTGATGAAGGATTATCAACACTAAGCCCACTATCATCATTGCAATGAACACCACTACTCACCATGTCATTACCTTGTGGCAAACCACATGTAGGTGAAGTAGAAGAAGTTGAGAACGCAACACGGCCGGAGGTGGAGGGAGAACAATCATCCCTACAAATCTTGGACACACCATATTTATCTTGAAGCTTTGTCCACAACTCATGAGCATCCCGGAACAGCATGAGTTCAAATATAACTACATTGCTCAAAGCATCGAAAAGCACATTAGAAACTTGAGCATTGAGATAAGAGTTTTTCTCATCCACTAAAGATAAGCTTTGGGGATCCTTTGGAGGAGAAAAACCCATATCTACAATTCGCTCTAAATTTGGGTCCATGACCCAAAAGAGATTAAGCATGCGAATTACCCAAACATCAAAATTTATGCCATCAAAACTAAGAGTGTCAGAGAATCCTAATCCCCTAGTCGACATCTTTACTCTCTAGGTGGTTAAGCCCAACAAAGAGAGACGAGGCTCTGATAACAATTGAAAGATCGTGGATGTCGCCTAGAGGGGGGGTGAATAGGCATTTTAAAATAATTACGGTTTAGGCTTGAACAAATAAGGAATAAACCTAGCGGTTAATTTGTCAAGCACAAAACCTAAAACAACTAGGCTCACCTATGTGCACCAACAACTTATGCTAAGCAAGATAAGCAACTATGTGATAGCAAGATATATGACAAGAAACAATATGGCTATCACAAAGTAAAGTTCATAAATAAAGGGGCTCGGGTAAGAGATAACCGAGGCACGCGGAGATGACGATGTATCCCGAAGTTCACACCCTTGCGGATGCTAATCTCCGTTTGGAGCGGTGTGGAGTCACAATGCTCCCCAAGAAGCCACTAGGGCCACCGTAATCTCCTCACGTCCTCGCACAATGCAAGATGCCGTGATTCCACTAATACCCTTGAGGGCGGTCACCGAACCCGTACAAATGGCAACCCTTGGGGGCGGTTACCGAACCCGTGCACTTTGGCAACCCTTGGGGGCGGTCACGGGAACCCGTCAAATTGCTCAGGGCGATCTCCACAACCTAATTGGAGACCCCGACGCTTGCCCGGAGCTTTACACCATAATGATTGAGCTCCGAACACCACAAAGGTTGGGGTTAACTCCCCAACGACACCATGAAACTTCACCACAATGGAATATGGCTCCGAGGTGACCTCAACCGTCTAGGGCGCCCAAGCACCCAAGAGGAACAAGCTCAAGGGTACCAAGCACCCAAGAGTAATAAGCTTCTCAACTTGTAACTTCCATGTATCACCATGGAGAACTCAAACCGATGCACCAAATGCAATGGCAAGGGCACACGGAGTGCCCAATTCCTTCTCTCCCAAATCCCACCGAAGCAACAAATGCTAGGGAGGAAAATGAGAGGAAGAACAAAGAAGAGAACACGAAGAACTCCAAGATCTAGATCCAAGGGGTTCCCCTCACATATAGGAGAAAGTGATTGGTGGAAACGTGGATCTAGATCTCCTCTCTCTTTTCCCTCAAGAACTAGCAAGAATCATTGGAGGGATTGAGAGTTAGCAAGCTCGAAGAAGGTCAACAATGGGGGAAGAACACGAGCTAAAAGGGTAAGGTTCATTAGGGAAGAAGACCCCCTTTTATAGGTGGGAAAAATCCAACCGTTATGCTCACAGCCTGCACAGAGCGGTACTATCGCTCCAAGGAGCGGTACTACCGCTAGGGCGGTAGTACCCCTTTGAAAGATAACAGCGAGGAGGCAAAAAGGCCAAAAGAACCGTCAGAGCGGTAGTACCGCTTGACCTCATGGTACTACCGCTACGGGTAGCGGTACTACTGCTAAGGGTAGCGGTACTACTGCTTGCGAGCGGTACTAAAAAATTACATCCGGGCCTACCACCGCAGGACTTGGGACGAGTTTTTGGTCCGGAGCGGTACTACCGCTGTAGGAGCCACGGTAGTACCGCTCTGGAGCGGTAGTAAAAAATTACATCCGCTCCAATTCGCGGTAGTACCGCTGCATCCTTTTCAGAACACCAAAACTGCCACAACTTTTGCAAACGGACTCCGAATTCAATGAAACCAAGTTTGTTGGAAAGCTAGCGACAAGGGATAACACAATCTTGAAAGAAATATCAATAAGAAGCAAATTAGAAAAGGCCCATAAGAAAATGGTGAGAACCCTTCCTCAGATAAGACCGGTAAAACCTCCAACACCGAAAACATCATAGAAGACGCATGTGAACTCCGTTTTTGATGAACTCAAGCTTGTCATCAAGATGACCATAAGCTCTAAGACTCACAAATAGAACCAAACAAGAACCAAGAAACATGATGCAAGGATGCAATGGTTTGAGCTCTCTACTAACGATACGATCAAGCTACCAACTTGAGAGCCCCCCTTGATAGTACGGCAAATGATCCTATAACCCGGTCTCCCAACTACCACCACGAGACCGGTAAAATAGAAAACCTATCAAGGGCAAACCTTTGCCTTGCACATGATCCACTTGAGCTAGATGATGATGATCTTGTCCTCCTCAAGATGGACCACATTTCTTGATTGCATTGGGTCGATGGAGACTAGATGATTGCTCCCCCATACTCCACTATGGGTGAGCCACTCTTCGGCACATCTTCACAAGTCCATTGACACCACAATGGATGGCAAGCTTCAAGCACTTGATCTCTTCGTGATTATCCACTTGAACTTGCACACGGCAATCTTGATGATGATCACCACTTGATGTCATCCTTCCCATGGGTTGTATGATATCATCCTCTTGCCGCAAGCCCATGGACACGTACCTAACCCCACATAGACTCTCACATAGACCATGGGTTAGTACACAAAGTGCAATGGATAATGCTTACCATACCATGGGATCACTTGATCCCTCTCGGTACATCTTCTACTCTTTGTGAGTTGATCAACTTGATTCACTCTTGACTTAGTCTTGATCAACCTTGAATATTTCCAACTCCCTTCATTTGGATGATGTCTTGAAGGTAAACATGAATGATCACACAATCTTCTTCTTCAAGACATGCTTGCAATAAGCTCAACACTCACATGACCAATCTTTGGATAATTCCTTAATAGCACCTTGGTCAACCCATAAACTCCTTGAAACCAACACATGGACTTCAAGAAATGCCTATGGCAAAATCCTTCAAATATAACTCAATGCAACAATTAGTCCATAGAGAATGTCATCAATTACCAAAACCACACATGGGGGCACCGCATGTCCTTTCATCCTCACAACCAGGCCTCAAGGGAAGGTGCTTTTTATCCAGGAGATATATGCCTTTGCCCATCTTGGAGTTGATGAGCATCTGACTGTGTGTAGCATAGCCACATGATCTCTTTTGATCTGCTGCAGTCCTCTTGATTGTTTCAACTATCAAGCTCATCACCTTGAATTTCTGTGGCACATCAAACATTTGAAGCAAGTTGATGGAGTGGCCTCTAATCATGCTGTGATCTCCTGACTTGGGCAGCAAGGTGTGCCTCAATATAGTGTTCATGGTGGCCAATCCAGACAACTGATAGTACACGGAGCCTAGCTTGTGTGTCTCCAAGGCTTTGTCAGGTATCTCCTTGTACATATTGGCCATGGAGTTCTGATCTTTCCTGGGCTTTGCATGGACATCAATGTCATCCTCATGCTCTTCAGGGGCATTCATCAACTTGGCCCACTCATCAATAGTAGATTGGTACCTAGTACCTTCAGTCCTCCAAACAATCTTCCCATCTGGGTAGAAGTGAGCCATTGAATAGAACTGCATGATCAACTCATCATTCCATTTGGTCAATTTCTGAACCACAAAAGTGTCAACTCCATTGAGTCTGAAGCTCTCATGCACTCCAGGGAAATGATCTTTGTTATTGTCAATGTACTTCCAATCCACCCATTTCATGTCACACACAATGGGCTTCTTATCCAAGAGGAATGTCTCATAGAAGTCCTGTTGTTCCTTAGTGTGAAATCTGTAATCCATAGCAGTCCTTCTTCTCACAGCATATGGGTCTGACTGTCTCCACAATCTAAGACTGCTACCTCTTGAGCACTGCGTTGGTTTTCCCTTGAAGAGGAAAGGGTGATGCAGCAAAGTAGCGTAAGTATTTCCCTCAGTTTTTTAGAACAAAGGTATCAATCCAGTAGGAGTCCACACACGAGTCCCTCGCACCTACACAAACAAATAAAATCCTCGCAACCAACACCATAAAGGGGTTGTCAATCCCTTCACGGTCACTTACGAAAGTGAGATTTGATAGATATGATAAGATAAGATTTTTGGTATTTTTATGATAAATATGCAAAGTAAATAAAGCAAAATAAAAACGTCAAAAGAAATAGCTTGTTGACGGAAGATTAATATGATGGAAAATAGACCCGGGGGCCATAGGTTTCACTAGTGGCTTCTCTCGAGAGCATAAGTATTGCGGTGGGTAAACAAATTACTGTTGAGCAATTGACAGAATTGAGCATAGTTATGAGAATATCTAGGTATGATCATGTATATAGGCATCACGTCCGAGACAAGTAGACCTACTCCTGCCTGCATCTACAACTATTACTCCACACATTGACCGCTATACAACATGCATCAAGAGTATTAAGTTCAAAAGAACAGAGTAACGCCTTAAGTAAGATGACATGATGTAGAGGGATAAACTCATGAAATATGATATAAACCCCATCTTGTTATCATCGATGGCAACAATACAATACGTGCCTTGCTGCCCCTACTGTCACTGGGAAAGGACACCGCAAGATTGAACCCAAAGCTATGCACTTCTCCCATTGCAAGAAAGATCAATCTATTAGGCCAAACCAAACTGATAATTTGAAGAGACTTGCAAAGATAACCAATCATACATAAAATAATTCAGAGAAGATTCAAATATTGTTCATCTATAAACTTGATCATAAACCCACAATTCATCGGTCTCAACAAACACACCGTAAAAGAAGATTACATCGAATAGATCTCCACAAGAGAGGGGGAGAACATTGTATTGATATCCAAAAAGAGAGAAGAAGCCATCTAGCTAATAACTATGGACCCGAAGGTCTGAAGTAAACTACTCACACATCATCGGAGAGGCTATGCTGTTGATGTAGAAGCCCTCCGTGATCGATGCCCCCTCCGGCGGAGCTCCGGAAAAGGCCCCAAGATGGGATCTCACGGGTATAGAAGGTTGCGGCGGTGGAATTAGGTTTTTGGCTCCGTATCTGGTAGTTTGGGGGTACGTAGGTATATATATAGGAGGAAGGAGTACGTTGGTGGAGCAACAAGGGCCCCACGAGGGTGGAGGGCGCGCCTGGGGGGTAGGCGCGCCCCCCTACCTCGTGCCTTCCTGGTTGCTTTCTTGACGTAGGGTCCAAGTCCTCTGGATCACGTTCGTTCCGAAAATCACGTTCCCGAAGGTTTCATTCCATTTGGACTCCATTTGATATTCTTTTTCTACGAAACTCTGAAATAGGCAAAAAAACAGCAATTCTGGACTGGGCCTCCGGTTAGTAGGTTAGTCCCAAAAATAATATAAAAGTGTATAATAAAGCAATATGACAATGATGGAGCGTGTCATAATAAACGGAACGGTGGTAAGTTGCATGGCAATATATCTCGGAATGGCTATGGAAATGCCATGATAGGTAGGTATGGTGGCTGTTTTGAGGAAGGTATTTGGTGGGTTTATGATACCGGCGAAAAGTGCGCGGTATTAGAGAGGCTAGCAATGGTGGAAGGAAGAAAGTGCGTATAATCCATGGACTCAAAATTAGTCATAAAGAACTCATATACTTATTGCAAAAATCTACAAGTTATCGAAGTAAAGTATTACGCGCATGCTCCTAGGGGGATAGATTGGTAGGAAAATACCATCGCTCGTCCCCGACCACCACTCATAAGGAAGACAATCAATAAATAAATCATGCTCCGACTTCATCACATAACGGTTCACCGTACGTGCATGCTACGAGAATCACAAACTTTAACACAAGTATTTCTCAAATTCAAAACTACTAAACTAGCATGACTCTAATATCACCATCTCCATATCTCAAAACAATTATCAAGTATCAAACTTCTCATAGTATTCAACACACTTCATGAGAAAATTATTTTTTTACTAATCTTGAATGCCTATCATGATTAAAACAAATTACCACGCTGTTTTGTAGGACTCTCAAAATAATCTAAGTGAAGCATGAGAGAACAATTGTTTCTATAAAACAAATCCACCACCGTGCTCTAAAAGATATATGTGAAGTACTAGAGCAAAAACTATATAGCTCGAAAGATATAAGTGAAGCACATAGAGTATTCTAATAATTTTCAAATCATGCGAGTCTCTCTCAAAAGGTGTGTACAGCAAGGATGATTGTGGTAAACTAACAAATGAAGACTCAAATAATACAAGACGCTCCAAGCAAAACACATATCATGTGGTGAATAAAAATATAGCTCCAAGTAAAGTTACCAATGGAAGTAGACGAAAGAGGGGATGCCTTCCGGGGCATCCTCAAGCTTTGGCTTTTAGGTGTCCTTAGATTATCTTGAGGTGCCATGGGCATCCCCAAGCTTAGGCTCTTGCCACTCCTTGTTCCACAATCCATCAAATCTTTTACCCAAAACTTGAAAACTTCACAACACAAAACTTAAAGTAGAAAATCTCATGAGCTCCGTTAGCGAAATAAAACAAAACACCACTTCAAGGTACTGTAATGAACTCATTCTTTATTTATATTTGTGTTAAACCTACTGTATTCCAACTTCTCTATGGTTTATAAATTATTTTACTAGCCATAGATTCATCAAATTAAGCAAACAACACACGAAAAACATAATCTGTCAAAAACAGAACAGTCTGTAGTAATCTGTAGCTAACGCAAGTTCTTGTTAGCCATAATCTTGACTTAGCGTATGCGTTAGCAAACGTGTCGCTGTGCCGTTGTGGAGAACCGCACGACCGGTGAACGTGGTGCATCTAGTTAGTTGTGATCCGTTGAGTGGATGAGGATTGGACGTGCATGTAGGAATTAGTTGCATGCAGTTAGCGTCTAGTTGGTTAGTGGGTCGATGCTAGTGGTGTGCGTGCGCCTGTGCTAGAATGGGTATAAAACCCCTTGTACTGATCGACGGAGTTGAGCTGAGAGGGCTGGGAAAAATGTAGTGCTTGTGTGACCAAGGAGGAGAGCTCTTGGCAAAGCTGGTGCTCGTGTCTTCCTTGGCGTGTGCGTGTGTATGTGTTGAGTTTTCTCATCATGTGTGTGTTCTTGAGAGAAACTACAAGTGAGAGTTGTGCAAGGAAGAAGAAGAAGCGGCATTGCCGGAGGAGGCGGCGCCAACAATTGGTATTCAGAGCCACAAGGTTCGAGGGACGGCTGTGGCGCGCGGTGGTGTCCGCGGCGAGCGCGGCCGACATGGAGGCATCGGCTGCGGCGCGCGGCGAGCGCGTGGCGACGGCAACGCGCGGCGAGTCCATGGTTGTGCGGTGTGATGTCGTGCGCGCGAAGGGCACGACGGTCATGGAGACGAGGAGGTCGCGAAGAACCTGTGTGGTGGCGTAGAGGTCGCGACGGCTCGGCGCGACAACCGTGGAGGCGCGTGGCACGGAGACGCGGCATGGCAGCGCACGGGACTGCGGGCTGCTGCTGCGGCAACGAGCGGCGGCTTGTGCCGGAGACGCAACGGAGGCGTAGATGGCGACGAGGCGACGACGACGAGCCAGGGCCCTTGTCGGCAGGCCGTGCGCGAGGCCATGGCTTAGGGGGGTGAGTGTTGGCTGGAATAAGCCGCGGCGCCAGTGTCGGACGCGCCGGGCGCGTGTATGGGCGCGCGCCGGGCGTGTCAGGCGCGGCGGGACCGCGGTGTAGGCGTGTGTGGTCGGGCTTGTCGGGCGCGACGGTTTCGCGCGGGATGTGCAGGACACACGGGTGCAGTCGGGCTCGTCGGGCGTGTTGGGTACGCGCGTGACGTGCAGGACGCACTGGTGCGGTCGGGCTCGTCGGGTGTGCCGGTGCGCGCGGGACGCGTGGGGCGCAGAGGGGCGTGTGTCGCCAGCGGAGAAGGAGCTCGGCGTGTGTCGCCGGAATCGTGACGGAGCACGGTGTGACCGGCGTCGGTGCGCCAGGTCGGGTCCGCATGCTGGGTCACGGCCGTGACGACGGCAACAACGCGAGCTGCATCAACTCCGGCGACGGCGGGCACATGGCATGTGGCAGCGGGCGCGGATGCGCGTGATGACGTCGAGCGAAGGGGTTCAAGATGACGGTCGTCGACAAGGAGTGTCAAGATTAAGGGGAGAATTGTTAGCCATAATCTTGACTTAGCGCGTGCGTTAGCAAACGTATGGCTATGCCGTTGTGGAGAACCGCACGACCGACGGACGTGGTGCATCTAGTTAGTTGTGATCCGTTGAGTGGATGAGGGCTGGACGTGCATGTAGGAATTAGTTGCATGCAGTTAGCGTCTAGTTGGTTAGTGGGTCGATGCTAGTGGTGTGCGTGCGCCTGTGCTAGAATGGGTATAAAACCCCTTATACTGATCGACGGAGTTGAGCCGAGAGGGCTGGGCAAAAATGTAGTGCTTGTGTGAACAAAGAGGAGAGCTCTTGGCAAAGCTGGTGCTGGTGTCTTCCTTGGCGTGTGCGTGTGTATGTGTTGAGTTTTCTCATCATGTGTGTGTTCTTGAGAGAAACTACAAGTGAGAGTTGTGCGAGGAAGAAGAAGAAGCGGCGTTGCCGGAGGAGGCGGCGCCAACAGTTCTGGAACCCCAAAAATTCTAAAATAAATTGCTGGACATGAGGAATTTATCTATTAATCATATGCAAAAAGAATTAACTAAATAGCACCTTTCAAATAAAAATTGCAGTAGTTCTCGTAAGTGCTAAAGTTTCTGTTTTTTACAGCAAGATTAAAAGACTTTTCCCAAGTATTCCTAATGGTTCTATTTGGCACAAACACTAATTAAACACAAAAACACAACCAAAACAGAGGTTAGATAAATTATTTATTACTAAACAGGAGCAAAAAGCAAGGAATAAAAATAAAATTGGGTTGTCTCCCAACAAGCGCTATCGTTTAACGCCCCTAGCTAGGCATAAAAGCGAAGATAGATCTAGGTATCTTTAGTTGGTAATTCTTTAATGAGACATCTATCACTCTTAGGAGTTTCTTTCTTTTTATTAATTATCAAACTTCTAGGCACAAAATTGAAAAAATCATTTGTAGCAAATGGTTCCTTAATGATAGCAAAAAGATTGGGATGAATACTTATAGATTACAGATCCACGGTTTCCTTGCTAGAGAATTCACCCTTATTTTAGGAACATACATAAGCTTGGCAATTTTAGTTGGAGGACTTGGAGTATTTTTTACGGAAGAAAAAGCGGTTCCCAAGTTGGTAATGATACCCTCAAGTTTATCGATTCTAGTGGAATCCTGATTTATTCTTTCATTAACTATGGGTTCCTTCTCCTTAATATTTTTCAAAGTGACTCCTACTTTAGATCCATATTGAGTAATTTGGTTGTGGATCTTTTTATCAAAAATTTCAATTAACTCTATGGTAGCAACTTTATTTTCAATAATTTCAAGTCTTTGCATTACATGCTCCAAAGTTAACATAGTTCGATTAACCAAAAGAGGGGTGAGCCAAACAAATCTATCATAGCATTATAAGAATCAAAAGTATGGATACCCAAGAAATTCCCTTCGGTAATGGTATCAAGGATATATCTGTGCCAAGGAGTAGCGCCTACATAAAAATTGCGGAGAAGAACAGAAGTAGATTGCTTCCTGATAGATCTATTTTGAGCATTCCAAATTCTATACCAAGCGTCTTTTAGATTTTCTCCTTCCCTTTGCTTAAAATTAAGAACTTCATTTTCGAGAGACATCGGAGAAGATAGGGGACTAGCCATAACGACAAGCAAGCGATCCAACACACAAGCAAACAAGAAACGGGCAAAAAGAGGCAAATAGGGAAAGAGAAGGAGGACGGAGAGAGAAGGCAAATAAAACGGCAAGGGTGAAGTGGGGAGAGGAAAACGAGAGGCAAATGGCAAATAATGTAATGCGGGAGATAAGGGTTTGTGATGGGTACTTGGTATATTGACTTTTGCGCAGACTCCTCGGCAACGGTGCCAGAAATCCTTCTTGCTACCTCTTGAGCACTGCGTTGGTTTTCCCTTGAAGAGGAAATGGTGATGCAGCAAAGTAGCGTAAGTATTTCCCTCAATTTTTAAGAACCAAGGTATCAATCCAGTAGGAGGCCACGCACGAGTCCCTCGCACCTACACAAACAAATAAAATCCTCGCAACCAACGCAATAAAGGGGTTGTCAATCCCTTCACGGTCACTTACGAAAGTGAGATCTGATAGATATGATAAGATACTATTTTTGGTATTTTTATGATAAAGATGCAAAGTAAATAAAGCAAAATAAAAACAGAAAAATAAATAGCTTGTTGACGGAAGATTAATATGATGGAAAATAGACCCGGGGGCCATAGGTTTCACTAGTGGCTTCTCTCAAAAGCATAAGTATTACGGTGGGTAAACAAATTATTGTTGAGCAATTGACAGAATTGAGCATAGTTATGAGAATATCTAGGTATGATCGTGTATATAGGCATCACGTCCGAGACAAGTAGACCAACTCCTGCCTGCATCTACAACTATTACTCCACACATCGACCGCTATCCAGCATGCATCTAGAGTATTAAGTTCAAAAGAACAAAGTAACGCCTTAAGTAAGATGACATGATGTAGAGGGATAAACACATGCAATATGATATAAACCCCATCTTGTTATCATCGATGGCAATAATACAATACGTGCCTTGCTGCCCCTACTGTCACTGGGAAAGGACACCGCAAGATTGAACACAAAGCTAAGCACTTCTCCCATTGCAAGAAAGATCAATCTATTAGGCCAAACCAAACTGATAATTTGAAGAGACTTGCAAAGATAACCAATCATACATAAAATAATTCAGAGAAGATTCAAATATTGTTCATAGATAAACTTGATCATAAATCCGCAATTCATCGATCTCAACAAACACACCGCAAAATAAGATTACATCGAATAGATCTCCACAAAAGAGGGGGAGAACATTGTATTGAGATCCAAAAAGAGAGAAGAAGCCATCTAGCTAATAACTATGGACCCGAAGGTCTGAAGTAAACTACTCACACATCATCGGAGAGGCTATGGTGTTGATGTAGAAGCCCTCTATGATCGATGCCCCCTCCAGCGGAGCTCCGGTAAAGGCCCCAAGATGGGATCTCACAGGTATAGAAGGTTGCAGTGGTGGAATTAGGTTTTTGGCTCTGTATCTGGTAGTTTGGGGGTACATAGGTATATATAGGAGGAAGGAGTACGTCGGTGGAGCAACGTGGGCCCCACGAGGGTGGAGGGCGCGCCTGGGGGGTAGGCCCGCCCTCCTACCTCGTGCCTTCCTGGTTGCTTTCTTGACGTAGGGTCCAAGTCCTCTGGATCACATTTGTTCCAAAAATCACGTTTCCAAAGGTTTCATTCCGTTTGGACTCCGTTTGATATTCTTTTTCTGCGAAACTCTGAAATAGGCAAAAAACTGCAATTCTGGGCTGGGCCTCCGGTTAGTAGGTTAGTCCCAAAAATAAATAAATGTGTATAATAAAACCCAATAATGTCCAAAACAGAATATAATATAGCATGGAACAATCAAAAATTATAGACACGTTGGAGACGTATCAGAGACCTGCGTCTTTTTTTTCCTTCATGTTCTCAGCAACTGGATGATTATCATCATGATCAGGAATCTTTGGCTTCAATTTCCTAAGCACTTGGGCTTCTTCCTTTTCTTCCACTTCAGGCACTGGGGCCTTGTTCTTCTCAGCAGCAGGGATCTTCCTGGTAGATCTCTTTGGTGCTGAAGGCTTAGAAGCTTGAGCAGCAGCCTTGGGGGCAGTCTTGGGCTTTGATGGAGGAGCCCCTGACTTGATGGCATCCCCCATCAACTTCTGAGTCTTGGGTGTTGGTGCAACATCTTCTTTCATCATCCTCTTCCTCATCTAATTGGATCATCATAGATGGCTTTCGAATAACTCTAGCCATGGTCTTATTGACCCTTTCCTTCCTTTTCTTGCCTCCAGCAGCCTCTTATTTTGTCGACTTGGAGACTTCAAGAGTAGAGGCTCTGGCTTTGGACATTGGCACTCTCTTGGCAGGAGCTTTCTTGTGCAATCCAGGCTTGGTTGAAGCTGCAGTGCCAAACTCTTTCTTGACAACCTTTTTCTTTGAAGTGACTTCCTCCTCAACAGCAACATAGTCCTCATCTTCAGAATCTGAATTTCTCTTCTTCCTTGTCCTTGCTGCTGATTTGGGCAAGTTGTTTAGGGTGCTTCTGCTACCCTCATCATAGCTGCCAGAGGGACTAGTGCCCTCACTCAAGTTAACCAGTTCCTCAGATCTGTTCTGGCTGTCACTCTGGTCTGACATGGCTAACACTGAAAGCTGAAAGCTGACCCTGTGAATAGATATAGTTGAGATAGAGTGGATGAGCATCACAAAGTGCAGAGATTTTGCAAAGCAATTGAGTCAAAAACTTCGTTTTAGTTTTCTACATAAAGCATTTCGGAGCTACCAATTTGTTAAACTCGGTGATACCGAGGCAATATTAGAGTCTAAACTAGTGGAATCGGTCAGACCGAGACATAGTTCGGTGACTCCGAAATTGCTAGGGTTTCACTGAGAATCAAACTCGGTCACACCGATTTGTAAGTTTCGGGAAAAGCACTGACCCGACGACATCCACCGTTTGTGACCATTTCTGAGGGTTTCAGATAGGAGAGTGGGGAAAAGTGAGCAAAAGTAAAGAGCTTGGGGATCAATGAGTAGAGCTAAGGAACCAGGGGCATAGATGTAAAAATCCCTAGATTTATTTGAGAGTTAGTAAAATTTTGAAGAAATGCTCTCATGCTTCACTTAGATTTATTTGAGAGTTAGTAAAATTTTGAAGAAATTCTCTCATGCTTCACTTATATTATTTTGAGAGACGAAAAATTTATGCTCATGTTCTTCACTTAAATTTGTTTGAGCTTGTCAAAAGCAATTGCAACATATGAAATTAGTCCCAAAGTGATAGATATTCAAGAGGGATATAATAAAAACTTTAATGAAGATCATTGGACAAAATGAACTTGATTGTTTGTAATACTTTTGAGATATGATGATAGTGATATGTGAGTCATTTTGGTGAGTAATTATGCTTTAGTAAGAATATTGGTGTTAAGGTTCGTGATTTCCTATGCAAGCATGAAAGTCAATAGTTATGCAATGAAATTACATACTACTTGTGGTGCATTATTCGGTATTAGTTATGCTTAATGCTCGCTTATGTGATTTTTCATTTCTTGGTTGGTTGCTTCTCAATCTTTTTGCTAGCCTCCATTTGTACTAAGTAGAAATACTACTTGTGCATACAAAATCCTTAAACCAGTTTTGCCATATGAGTCCACCATACCTGCCTATATGTGGTATTTCCTTGCCGTTCTAAGCAAATTTGTATGTGCCATCTCTAATTTTCAAAATAAATTTCCTTTTTGTGTGCTCGTACCGTTCATGAAGCGGCAGGGGGTGGCTAATATTTTCTATGCTAGATGTGTTATTCTCAAGATGAGTGCTATTCACTTTTCATTGCAAAAGAGTATGGCAGTAATAGGGATGCCCAGTCCCAAAATGAAAAATAAATTTACTTTATGTTGTCAAATAATAAATTCCTTGGGAAGTGTTGGTATGGAGGGAACCCGTGGATACGACTAGCCATGGAAAGTGAAAGAATAATGGAAAAAGGAATAAATTTTATTTTTTGTTTGGGAACCACCTATGATATATCTAGCATGGAAAGTGTTGGGAGTTACTCGGTCGTTTTCGTTGACAGGAAAAGTATACCTCTCAAAAAATTTATCTCTCAATTTTTTCTTTGAGCTCTGGCACCTCTACAAATCCCTACTTCCCTCTGCAAAGGGCCTTTCTATTTACTTTATGCAATTTTTATTTTTATTTGAGTCTCCATCTTCTCTTATAAAGCACCAACTAAGGGGCACTATGATCGTACTTGAGCATTGGATGTAGCTAATATACGAGTGTGTTTCATGAATGGATCAATGACTGAGCATAATGGGCTAGGGATAAGTTGCTTTAGTGTTGATATTTTGAAAGACATGGTTGCTTGTTAATATGCTTGAGTATTGAAATCTTCATGTCAAAACTAGACTATTGCTTTGAGCCATATAAAAGTCCATATGTCCATGCTATAAAAGAAAATAATATGTGATGAACATGTTAGGCAACATTCCACATCAAAAATTATGTTTTTATCATTTACCTACTCGAGGACGAGCATGAATTAAGCTTGGGGATGCTGATACGTCTCCAAGGTATCTATAAATTTTTTATTGTTCCATGCTATTATATTATCATTCTTGGATGTTTTACAATAATTTTATAGCAACTTTGTAGCATTTTTGGGACTAACCTATTGACATAGTGCCTAGTGGCAGTTGATGTTTTTTGCTTGTTTTTTACATCGCAGAATATCAATAACAAACAGAGTCCAAACGCAGCGAAACTTTTTCGAGAATTTTTCTGGATCAGAAGGAATAACTTGGGCCAAAGAAGTACCAGAGGGGTGCCCCGAGGGGGGCAAAACCCACCTGGGCGTGCCTGGGGGCCCAGGCGTGCCCTGGTGGGTTGTGCCCACCTCACTGGACTCTCGCACCACCTCTTTGCTCTATAAATACCCAAAAAATCCAGAAACCCTAAGGGAATCGACAATACACAATTCCAGCCGCCGCAAGTTCCAGAACCACCGGATCCAATCTAGACACCATCATGGAGGGGTTCATCATCCTTATTGGTGCCTCTTCGATGATGCGTGAGTAGTTCATTGTAGACCTATGGGTCCGTAGGCGGTAGGTAGATGGCTTCTTCTCTCTTTTTGATTCTCAATACAATGGTCTCTCGGAGATCTATTCGATGTAACTTTTTTTGCGGTGTTTTTTTGGGATCCGATCTATATATCCATGAAAGTTATTTGAGTTTCTTTGATCTCTTATATGCATGATTACTTATAGCCTCGTATTTCTTCTTCAAATCTGTGGTTTAGTTAGGCCGACTAGATCAATTTTTCTAGCCATGGGAAGAGGTGCTTTGTGATGGGCTCGATCGTACGGTGTTCTTTCCCGGTGACAAAAGGGGCAGCAAGACACGTATGTATCGTTGCTATTAAGGATAACAAGATGGGGGCTATTCCTACATGAATAGATCTTGTCTACATCATGTCATCGTTCTTATTGCATTACTGCGTTTCTCCATGAACTTAATACACTAGATGCATGCTGGATAGCGGTCGGTGTGTGGAGTAATAGCAGTAGATGCAGGCAGGAGTCGGTCTACTAATCTTGGACGTGATGCCTATATAATGATCATTGCCTGGATATCGTCATAATTATTTGAGGTTCTACCAATTGCCAACAGTAATTTGTTTACCCACCGAGTGCTATTTTCTCGAGAGAAGCCACTAGTAAAATCTATGACCCCCCGGGTCTATTCTTTATCATATTTGCTTTGAGATCTATTTTTATTCGCTTTTATTTTCAGATCTATTATTCCAAAAACCCAAAAATACCTTGATGCACCTTTTTATTACTTATTTTATTTCACATTTTATCAAGAGCCATTTATCCAATCTACCACAAAATTATCTATCTTTTACCCGGGAGGGATTGATAACCCCTCTTACGCGTCGGGTTGCAAGTATTTGTTCTTTGTGTGTAGGTACCGTTTATATAGTGTTGTTTGGTTCTCCTACTGGTTTGATAATCTTGGTTTCATCACTGAGGGAAATACCTACCGTAGCTGGGCTGCATCATCCCTTCCTCTTCGTGGAAAAACAGACACAGACACGAGCCATCAGTGATTGCCAGGTAGGATGTTGGGCTCTATGTTGGGTTTGGTGTGGATCATGCCCAGTCTTGCTGTAGCAGTCTTTATCGATATGGCCCCATCTCTTGCATGATCTGCACTTGATCATATCCGTGCATTCGGGCATGTAGTGGTCCCTTAGGAGACACTGAATGCAGAAAGGCTCCGCGTTGGGTCTGGTCGGTGAGCGGGCCGGTGCGTGATCATGGGAGATTTGAAACCGACTAGAAACCGCCCCGGGATTGACCACAGTTGATTGCATGCAGCTATGATCATGCCCCTGGTTAGCCGCTAAGGATGGACTGCTCGATTTGGTTTGTTGGGTGGATTAGGCATCACGCGCGAATAGAAATGGATAGGAGTAGTAATCGCTTGAGCATAGGATTTTCTAGGATGTTTGCGGAAGACATGGGTCCATTCGTCCTCCTTCTCTTGGAGGTATAAGTCAAGTTCATAAGAGGAATTGGGGCCTCCATCGCCCCAGGGAAAGAGGTTGAGATTGAATTCTGGCACAGAGATGTTGCCTCCATTTATGATGGTGAAACCCACTTCTTGGGATGAGAGCGAAAACTTGAAGGACAAATGATGTAGCTGCTCGACTTTGAAAAGCGATGCACGTCCTCCAAAACAAGACAAGAGAATTGTACTCATTGATTCTCCTGTGAGGTGGATCTTGGATCGAGTGAATTTCTCCACCAAGATGAACTCCTCATGCTCCCGATCCTCTCTAGAATTGGTGCGCACTCCCCACTTCTTCCATATCTCTTCCTCGAAGGAGTGTCCCTTGGTGAAGTTGAGATCTGACAGTGACATGATGAGGTCAACAGGGGCCAGTGGGAAAGGTTGCCAGTGGGAGGGATGCCGGGGGAGTAGGATGGTTGGGGGGAGGGAGGGAAGCCGGGGCCGGTGGGTGGCCGCCGTGGCCAGAGTGACCAGCGGCGCGGGCTACCGAGGAGGGCTAGCGAGTAGGGTCTTTTTGATGTGAATGTTGAACTTGTGAGATAAGCGGTTCCAAGAGTGATACAGACGTCTTCGCTATTGACAGAAAGACGAAGAGAGAGAAAGAGGCATGAGAGTCGATGTAGAAAGAGAGATATAAGACTTTCCTCCACGCGGGCGATTGGGTTTGGAGCGCGCTTGAAAACAATGTCCATGGTTTTACCACCCTTATTTTGAAGAACATTTTTTTCTAATGATATAGAAGCATATGACGACTATGGTAGAGTGTTATTATCTCATCTTTTATCATAATATTAATTATCGGGGCAATCGAGTCCTTTCAATGACTCTTGCACCATGTTCTTAGCTAAAATCTACCCTGCCAGCCAACGTTAAGAACAACTCTAAAAATCTTTTCATAAAACTAGTTCTTTTCGCTTCCCATAACCTTTAGGGGAAGTTGTCCGAAAATAAATTGTGTCAATCCCATGAACTACTTTTCCTAAATCTATTTTTATTTCATTTTTCATTTAACAAAACTACCAAAATGGACCAGGGCCCGCTGGTCAGTGACACGCGTGAAGGCTATCGGCAGGCGGTGGCGGTGTGAGGTCCTCCAGCAGGCGGCAAGATGGGCGCACGGCGGCCGCCGGAGAGGGGCTGCGGCCCGGCGTGGCGACATGGCGACGGCTCGACGAGGTTCTAGCGGGGCGGCGGCCTGGCGTGGCGACATGGCGACGGCTCGACGAGGTTCTAGCGGGGCGGCGGCTTTTCGGCGGGCCGCGCGCGGAAGTTTCGGTCGGCTACAATCTCGCCAAAAAATACAGAAAGGACATCTTCCCATAAATCTGAAGGTAGAAGAGGCATCTTTTATGGGATTCTCTAAGGCCTTGTACAATCCAAGATGCTTAGTAAAATAAGCTGAGTATCTCTCTAGCACCAATGCTTATCTTTATAGCAGATATGCATAATTAAGCATATACCATCTACAAACAAGCATCGGTGCATAAGAAAAATTGATTTGTTTTTTAAACAGCATTGCATATAAGACCTAAATTCCCGCAAAAAAAGAGTATATAAGGCCTAAAGATAAAGTCAGTTCACGTAAACTGTTGGAGAGGTTTTTTTGTTCATCTTCATGCAAAACGGCGGATATTTCCGAGATAGAGAAACTGTTGTTGCTCTAACTAATCACCAGGGCGGCAGCTTTACCCATTGCCCGGCACGAATCATCTGTTCCGTGTACCGGCTTCGCAGCACTTCTACAGCATAGCCATGGATTGCAAAGCAAAGCTGCCGCTAAGACGGCGCTGGTCCCTAGTCCTCACCAGCGATCACGGCCCACCCTGTTCGCCGCTGGTATGGCAAAGGTGGGTGCCAGAAATCTGCCCGCCGTTCCTCTGCGCAAACATGACGATCTGATTCGCACGAGGAATTCCCGTGGGCCTGGAGACAGCAGGAGAAACTGGTCAATGAGCACGATGCGGCCTTTGGCGCGGATCGACCGAAGCACTGCAGCTGGACGCCGAGGCGCGAACCAACAGTCCAACGCAGCCGTGGCTGACGGCCGCAGGCACGTGGTCAAACAGTGCGCAGCAGAGACACAGAGCGCAGCGCCAGCCAGCGGAGAAGCCAAGGGCGAGAGGCGAGCCTGCGCCGACACGTCAATTCTGCTGGTCTTCTTTACTTGCAAGCCAAAATGGCCAGCCAGTGTACGCGCGGCGCAGCGGAAGAAAACAAGGCGGGATCTCGTGATCTCTCACAGCGCGCGTGGAGAGATGATTTGTTTTTTAACACCGGCGGGGGCATCGGATGCAATGCAATGCGGAGATCTGTTTTTTGCCTAGGTTAATGGGCGCTTTGCGGATCTGATTCTTTCTGATTAGATCAGAAAGCTGCGTGGATGTTCCTGAGACATTGCTCGTTCGATTCGATGGCACCACACCGTGGCATGGCGTGGCGTGGTGGGGCAGCACTGATGAAAGCATCCGATGTCTGACCTCTCATGCCTGACGCACTTATTCAACAACCGAGGTCATCTCAGGTTCAGAACTGAGCACTGGACCACTACCAAAGTGCGATTTGCAATGTTCGAGGCAGTATGGGTCACCAACACAACCTAATCTTCTTCCAACTTGCCTACTTCCTTAAGAACTGATTAAAGATGAGGCTCTAGCAACCCAAAGGAAATGGCAGTATAGCACTCAGAAGCAAGGCTTGAAGAATTTTAGTTAAACAGCTCGGCAAAATACAACGAGGATCACCCACAAGAGCCAAAGAAGACGACCCCACACAAGACCCAACGCGTAAGCCAAAAGCCACCAGCATTTCGCGGGAAGATGGCGGCAGCGTTACATCACCGCGAACCTGCTACACTTTTTTACTGCTGCTAGCCCAGGTTAATCAGCACGCCACACCTAAACAGGGATTAGTGGAGACATTCGAAGGAGGATAGCGGGAAATCGGACCAGCATCAGAGGAAGATGAAGCACTCCATGGACACCAGCGGGTTCTCCAGCGACTCCTTTCCCTCGCCGTCGCCGTCGCCTTGGCCGTCGGCACCGGCACTGGGCTCCGCGACGCTTTCCTCGCCTGCCGTGGTGACGGCGTCCTCTTCCGGCTGCGGCGGTGGAGGGGCCTCCCGAGCCCGCCGCGGCGAGGCGCGGCTGCACGGCCTGCTCGGGACGGGCGGCTTTCGCTGCAGGGACTCGACCGGGCTCGCGGCCCGATGCTGCTCCGGCGACGCCCGCTTCGCCGCGGGCGACGGCGACCTCCGCACGGAGCGATCCCGTGGCTCCCGCCGCGGAGGAGGGGACGGCGAGCCCCGACAGCTGCGGGACCGGACGCCATAGGCGGCGGTGACAGCGCGGTCGCGCCGGACTAGCCCCAGCTCGCCGGAGACAGCGCGCTTCCTGGCCGGCTTCCCCGGCGACCGGTCCGGCCCCGCCAGCGAGCTGGTCGCGACGGACGACTCGGACGCCACCTCGGACCTCTCGTCGGTGGCCATGGACAGGCAGCTCCCGAGATCGCTCACCGCGGGGACGGGGTCGACACTAGCCTTCACCTTCAGCACTTCTTGCTCCTCCACAGCCACTACACTGGCGACGGGCTTAGGCTCGGCCGCCACCTTAGTGCTCGGCGTCTCCGAGAGCACCTCCTTGACCTTCTCCTCCTCCGGAGACGGTGGGGGCGGGGGGTCGCGGTCCTCCGGCTTGTAGCGGCGAGGGACGGCAGCAGAGCCGTCTGGATGCTTCATGCGCTTCTTGCTGAAGCAGCAGCCCATCTCTCCAGCTGCCGCCGGCTCACTGGGCGGCCGTCTCCGGCCTCCGGCGGTCGATGTGGCGGTTGAAATCAGTTAGTGGCAGTGCCGCGGGTAGTGTGTAGTGCTGGTGGTTGGGTTTGTTAAGGCTTCGTTCGCTGCGGGGTACTACTTCGAGGATCTGGGGGAGTGGGGACTGAATTTCTCTACGGTGTACGAGTAGTGGTGAAGCCGGAAGTGGCAATCTTGACGGTGTCGGCTCATAAAATACCGCGCGTAAAGCCGATCTTGATTGATACGACGCCTTACAAAATATACAAAATGTTAGCACGTCATTTTTATATCTACATAAAGCCCATTTTGCATAGAAAGTCACGTGTAAACATGTGTGCGAGGGTACACAGTGTGGCATATCTGAGCCCGTATACGTTTGCGGCTGTGCACGGACGCATTGTCATGGTGAAATCCTGGCAGATGGCATGAGATGGCTAAACATGGGGCTGCGTGAGGATGCCGGTGAGTACCGGCAAGGTTGGCATGCGCGAGTGTGAGACACAAGACTTATCCTGGTTCGGGTCCTGCCGAAATGGGATGGTATGCACAAGGACTACAATAGTGCTCTTGGAGTTGTTTGGTGAAGGAGGAAGAATAAGCTAGCTCTCCATTCTTGCCTCTCGTGTGAGTTCGTGTGTGCGTTGCGATTTATCCACCCCCCTCCTGTGTGGTCTTATAGACTCCCCCCACCTCCACAGGGTTACAAAGATAAAGTTACATGGGACGCGGGGCCCTGGTGTCATCGTTTGGAGCCGGCAGCAGGGCCCGCTGGGTGCCCAGGTTCGCGGGGCGTGGGTCCCGCCGGCCGCACGTCACTGTTGCACGTCTCGCCCCGCGTCACGGATTGATTGGCGTCGTGGGGCTACAGTGACAAGGGGCGCTGACATCGGTCGCCCTGATCAATGGACATGGCTGCACTGTAGCCACGCTCGTACGGCTGGATGGGACGACCGCTGACCCTCTACCAGGCGGCAAGCGGCCAGCCGGCTGGTCTTGTCGCCGTGCCCAGCCGGCTCGTATCGAGAAGAAGGATGGTGGACCAGCAGGATTGAGGGGCGCCAGCCGGCCCGATGTTTTGAAAAAGTGCTTGAGCTTGATTCGGGCTCCGATGCCTACCCGAGGGTCATCCCCAACACGCGTCCTTATTTATCCTCTGCTATAACCATACTATTTTTAGCTTAATGTTAAATCCATGCAAATTCATGCATGTCCATCATATAGCACCATTCTTTTTCGATAAAAGGGGCCTCATAGCCTCCATTTTCATAACGAAAATGGACATCAACACAAGACTACTCCTACTACACAAGGTTGATGCATCACAACACTCACAGAACATAAGCCTGCATCCTAGATGTCAGTGTGAAAACCGGCAGACCTCGGGGTAGGAGGGCCCGAGCGGTGGATCTCGGACAGATGGTAACAGGAACAGGGAGATGATGTTTACCCAGGTTTGGGCCCTCTCGATGGAGGTTAAACCCTACGTCCTACTCCTGTTTATATTGATATGGATGTATCGAGTACATAGTTGATCTACCTCGAGATCGTCAGATGTGGTCTAACTCTAGGGCTAGGTGAATGATCTTGCGTTGATCTCCCCTCTACGGGCTAAACCCCTTGGCTTATAATATACACGCCAGGTAGGTTATCTAGGGTTACAAGGTCGGTATCTTGGCGAGGCGATAGGAGCTTCGAGTATACGACAAGACTTCGGCAGATGCCCAATCCTGATCACGCCCCATCGTGCAGCCTCCGGAGTCCATCTTGATAAGAACGAGGGCCCATCAGCCCAATCCGCAGAGCATGAGCTAACTAGGTTAGTACCTCCTAGTTCAGGACACCGTTAGTAGCCCCGAACTGGTCTTCTATGCCGAGGATGATCCCCATGACGAGGATAACCTCGGATCCGAAGTCCTTGGCTCTCTAGACGAGTTCCCCTTCATGATTTCCAGATTCCCAGACCACCCTTTAAAGGAGTGGTGTAAAACAAAATCTAGCCGAGATCATACATGCCCGAAGAAGCGTGGTAACTTAGCCTCAAAGGCCTACCACATAGGTGTGAACAATTCCACCTAGTTTGAGAACTTTACCGAAGCGGCGCACCCCACGACGGGTCGGGCAGTTACTGCTTCCCCTAAATAGTGGCTCGAGGTGGCCATTTTACTGGCGCATCCCATCGAAGTGGAGATCGTGCCTGTTTTATCAGGGATATCATCAAGATTCTGCCCCCCCTATGCATAACGACATCTTTTGTGGGAGTGGAGTTTTATCGGCGCGGCAAGCGGGACTCTTGGCCTTTCAACAACCTATAAGAGCAAAAAAGAGAACAACGCAAGCAACCATGCTCTCATTCCCCCCGCTTACTGCTTCGTCTAGCTCCACCGCCCAGATCCAATCTCGCACTCCTCTTCCTCAGCGAACCCAAGCTTCTCCTTCTTATGGGAGCAAGAATCAACTAGCATAAAAGTAACGGGAGCATCATGAAGCATATGACTAGCAAATTTAATCCTAACCCACTTCCTATGCATAGAGATTTTTTGAGCAAACAACTTATGGGAGCAATAATCAACTAGCATAGGAAGGCAAAACAAACATGACTTCAAAACTTTCAACACATAGAGAGGAAACTTGAGATTATTGAGATATGTAAAAGCATATGTTCCTCTCTCATAGTAATTTTCAGGTGCATCATGAATGAATTCAACAATATAGTTATCACATAAAGCATTCTTTTCATGATCCACATGCATAAAAAATTTATTACTCTCCACATAAGCAAATTTATTCTCATCCACAATGATGGGAGTATCATATGAAACTCGAATACTAAAAAATGTTTCTACACTAAAAGAGTAATGTTCAAAAAAAGGGTAATCATAATTATGACAAGTTTTATAAGAATGATCATCACTACTTTTTATAACATAAGTGTCATCACAATAATCATCATAAGTAGCAACCTTGTTCTCATCATAATCAATTGAAACCTCTTCCAAGATAGTGGAAGCATTACTAAATAAAGCCACGACCTCTCCAAATCCACTTTTATCATTATAGTAAGATTCAACACCCTCCAAAATAGTGGGATCATTAATTAGAGTTGACACTCTTCCGAACCCACTTTCATCAACATAATCATCATAAATAGGAGGCATGCTATCATCATGATAAATTTTCTCATCAAAGCTTGGGGGACAAAAATATCATCTTCATCAAACATAGCATCCCCAAGCTTAGCTTATGGCCTTGTATATCATTAGAATCATGGATATTCAAAGAATTAATACCAACAACATTGCAACCATGCTCATCATTCAAAGATTTTGTGTCAAACATTTTATTGAATTCTTCTTCTATCAATTGAGCACAATTTCCTTTCCATCATTTTCACGGAAGACATTATAAAGATGAATAATATGAGGCAACCTCACTTCCATTTTTTCTATAGTTTTATTTTATAAACCAAACTAGTGATAAAACAAGAAACTAAAAGATTCAATTGCAAGATCTAAAGATATACTTTCAAGCACTCACCTCCTCAGCAACGGTGCCAGATAAGAGCTTGATGTCTACTAGACAACTTATTCTTGTAGACTCGTGTTGGGCCTCCAAGCGTAGTGTTTTGTAGGACAGTAACAATTTTCCCTCAAGTGGATGACCTAAGGTTTATCAATCCGTGGGAGGCGTGGGATGAAGATGATCTCTCTCAAACAACCCTGCAACCAAACAACAAAGAGTCTCTTGTGTCCCCAACACACCCAATACAATGGTAAATTTTATAGGTGCACTAGTTCGGCGAAGAGATGGTGATACAAGTGTAATATGGATAGTAGATATAGGTTTTTGTAATATGAAAATATGAAAACAACAAGGTAGCAAGTAGCAAAAGTGAGCAAAACGGTATTGCAATGCTTGAAAACAAGGCCTAGGGTTCATACTTTCACTAGTACAAAATGTCTCAACAATGATAACATAATTGGATCATATGACAATCCCTCAACGTGCAACAAAGAATCACTCCAAAGTTTATATCGGAGAACGTAGGATGAAAACATGCATCAACCCCTATGCATAGATTACCCCAATGTCACCTCAAGAATCCGCGAGTTGACTGCCAAAACATACATCAAGTGAATCAATATAATACCCCATTGTCACCATGGGAATCCATATGCAAGACATACATAAAGTTTCTCAAATCCAATATTCAATCCAACATAACGAAACCTCAAAGAGAAAGACTCAATTCATCACAAGAAGGTAGAGAGGGAAGAACACCATAAGATCCAAATATATTGACAAAGCTTGCAGTACATCAAGATCGTGCCAAATCAAGAACACGAGAGAGAGAGAGAGATCAAACACATAGCTACTGGTACATACCCTTAGCCCCGAGGGTGAACTACTCCCTCCTCATCATGGTGGCTGTCGGGATGATGAAGATGGCCTGTAGTGATGATTTCCCCCTCCGACAGGGTGCCGGAATGGGGTCCTGATTGGTTTTTCGTGGCTACAGAGGCTTGCGGCGGAGGAACTTCTCATCTAGGATTTTCTCGGGGTTTTTGGTATTTATAGGAATTTTTGGCGTCGATCTCACATCAAGGGGGTGCCCAAGGGGCCCACAAGCTCGAGTGGCACGCCCTAGGGGGTGGGTGCGCCCCCAGGCTTGTGGCTCCCTCGTCCACTTCCTGGCCCAGCTCCGGTACTTTTGGGATCTCTTTTGGTCCATAAAAATAACCATAAATTTTCAGCCCATTCCGGGAACTTTTATTTCTGCACAAAAAACGACAGCATAGTAGTTCTGCAGAAACAGCGTCAGTCCGGGTTAGTTCTAATCAAATCATACCAAAACCATATAAAATTGTTGTAAACATGGCATGAATACTTCATAAATTATAGATATGTTGGAGACGTATCAAACCCAGACAAGGTGGAGGTCATGATCAAGAAGATCAAATAGTGGTCTTCCACAAGGAACCCCAGCTCGCTGATGTCGTCAACATCATGCTCCACCGCCGCATTCTCCCGCTCCAACTCCGGGCCAACCCAATGTGGGAGCACAAATCTGGGGACGTCGGTCCCTTCCTCAACTTTTTCCACACCACCTTAGCTGGCATGTGGATGCGGCTATTCAAGATTGCCAAGGACAAGATTCCCAAGGAGGGGGAGGACCTCTGTAACACCCCGGATGTAACTTTCCCAATTTGTACTCCAACTCTTGCCGTTTCCGGCGTTAAGTTATTTTATTTTTCTCGGGTTCGGGATTTGTCTCCGTGTGTTGTTATCGTTGTCATGCATCTCATATCATGTCATCATGTGCATTGCATTTGCATACGTGTTCATCTCATGCATTCGAGCATTTTCCCCGTTGTCCGTTTTGCATTCCGGCGCTTCGTTCTCCTCCGGTGGTCATTTCTAGCTTTCTTTCGTGTGTGGGGATTAAACATTTCCGGATTGGACCGACACTTGCCAAGCGGCCTTGGTTTACTACCGGTAGACCGCCTGTCAAGTTTCATATCATTTGGACTTCGTTTGATACTCCAACGGTTAACCGAGGGACCGAAAAGGCCTCGTGTGTGTTGCAGCCCAACACCCCTCCAATTTGGCCCAAAACCCACCTAAGCCTTCTCCATCATCTAGATCGTTCGATCACGATCGCGTGGCCTAAAACCGCACCTCATTTGGACTCTCCTAGCTCCCTCTACCTCTATTTAAAGGCCTCTCCCCGAAAATCCCGGGTCTCCCCTCGTCCCTAACCCTAAATCCCAGATCCGCCGCAGCCGGACACATTCGGACGGCGCCGGACACGTCCGACCTGCCCCCGCCGCCGCCACGTGTCGCCATCCTACTCGCCCGCGCCCCGCGCCCACTTCCCCGCCGGCCCGCCGGGC